>NC_051135.1:4992027-5275266 GCF_014839805.1 Manduca sexta | reverse complement strand
CCCAAAACAATGCCATGCCCTAGTACGCGTTAGTAAAGTCCAGCTGTGAGAGTAAGTATGAAGCTTTACATAGTCGTTTAGAGACTTCTTCGATGTGGACCTTCCAAGTAAGTTTATTGTCCAGAGTAATACCTAGGAACTTTGCACTCTTTACTTCTATTTTACAATTTTCGTATCCAATGCGAATATTCGAATTTATACGCCGCTGCTAGAAGTGCATAACTTTGGTTTTATATTAATTTATGACTAGGTTATTATTGTTTAACCAGATTATAATTTCAGTGAGATTAGTATGAATGTCATTCTGATAACACACAGTGCACTCCACTACAGCCTAAGATGTTTTTATTACATAGATACGTTGTCCGAGCTCAATAATGGCAACGAAAGCAAGGTAATTGCCCGACATTCACTTAGTCAACCTCCAACCGCTGTCGTGGCTAGTCGACTTACTAACTTTTTGTATTTTTATAAATAAAATGCCTTCCTGTGTTCTTAGACGATGTACAAATTATACTCCAACAGTAAATGAATACAACATTTAATTTCATACGTTAGTAATAAGTATACACTATTTAACTTATTTTACTAATAAATGCATTTTATTCGACTGTCATGGTGACGGCGGTCGACGCTCGGGCTGTATCAAAGGCCGTATCGATACGAGCTGCTAGGGCTGTACAGGTATGCGACTAGTAAATACTGCTCTATTTTTATGTGCAATTTTGTTAGTCTATGACGCGTCTATTTGTAAAACGTCATTGACTATAGCTGTGCAGTCATCAGCAAAGAGAACTGTTTTATGTTTTGTATTTGTAGGAAGGTCATTAATGTACGAGTATATTAGGAACAGGAGTGGACCCAATATGCTGCCCTGAGGTACACCATATTTAATGATTCTTGGGTTAGATGTACAGGGTCATTTTGACAGTGCGTTACTAAATGAAAACTGGCATTTATTATTTAGGTATGATTCAATCAGTTTGTGATAGTTACCTCGTCTACCGTACCCATACAGTTTCCGTAACAGAATTTTATGGTCTGCATAGTCAAACGCTTTCGACTTATCGGTGTAAAAAGCACAGACTGGATTTCCTTTGTTGACAGCTGCCGTAACAGTTGATAGCAATATTAGAAAAGCAAAAATTTCTGAAAATGTGTATTAGATGTATTAGAAATAAATGCAGAAATTCTTAAACCGATGTGTGTGAAGTTTGACACTAAGATAGATCATGTCCTCGATAAAGTTAATATAAGTTGGCTACTTTTTATCTGAGAAATGTTCATAGTAGGACTTATACGCCAGGTTGCGTCCAAGATAGAAATAAACCGAAACTTAGAAATTTATGGTTAAAATACGACATCTTTGCTATTGAAGCTATATTCATTTCAACCCAAAAAGAATCGTTAAAATTCTATTTGATTTTGAGGAGTTCTCCTCTCCATCTTTTTAGTTCATGGTCGTATATCAGTGAAATTAAAATGGGACCATTCCCAAGCTATACGAGATTGAATTCAAAAGGAATAATTTAAATCAGGACTATGGGGTAACCATACGACGAATAGAAAAACATTCTTCCTTTCAAGTCGGTTTTAAAAATATATCGTTATTCGGTAAACCGACGGCACTTGCTACTTGCGAGCGTGGAGGTCGCGGCCGCTCTGCCCGTACAGTAAGTATCGCTCTTTTCTTATTGTATTTATATAAAGATTACATTTAAAAATAAACACTCTGATCGTTGATTTTTTCACTGTTAATGTCTACACTTAAATATCGTTACGACTAGCTTACATGCGAGTGAGGAACCGGACGATAAACACGATTTATACAATCATATTATCATAATACATAATATAAACCATGACATTAATATTTACAATCGGACTGTTGAATACTTACACTTACTTACACACGCGTCGCAAACGAACAGGCGAGGACGCCGCACCGAGCGGTCCACCCCGCTGCGGCGCCCGCTCTAGATGTCCACACGCAACGTTTGTAACCAGTTTAATAAAAAATATCATATTTATACAGATCTGCAACACTTATTCTAGGCGCGGTAACGTCTCACTTAGGCTATGCGAATTACATACAAAATATATACAATTTACAGGCGCTGCCCGCTCCCACTGAGTGTTAGGTGCATACAGCGTGGTGTCCCTCGCCCTCGTACACTACGGTTAGCGGTTTAGTCGGTTAGCAGCAGGAGTGACCAGGGCGCGGATCATGAGGCTCTCACCCGCGGCCCCGCCTCGCCCGGCCGGCCCGGCTCGCCCGGCAGCCCCACCGGACCCTGCCGGACAACAGCGCGGGTTACACGGGAACTGCTCACTGCGGAGTGGGCGCGTCACCCGCGTCACCCGCGTCACCCGCGCCACACGCGCCACACGCGCCACACTCGCGAGACACTCACCGGCAAACCCATGGGACCCGCGTCGCCCTTCTCGCCTCTCTCGCCCTGTAACAAAATTCATACCGATTACAAGCAACAACAACCAGCTTCACTGGTGGATTGGGGAATGTGACCTCGGCTATGTACTATACTCGTTTTGTATCAGTTGGTAAAATTGTATATATACTTATTAGTCCTGGATTTGTAAATAGGCCGTATAGGCTGCGGCCTATGGGCGGGCTTATAAAAACACACCGGACTTTCGGGAGAGCGCTTTAGGCACTCAAAACCTTTAAAAATTAAGTGAGAATGCTGAGGACGACTCGGGTCACGAACCTCGGCTCAGGACGATCACTAGGAAAGGATGAGACATCAACGATTATGGGATCGCGAAGCACGTGAAGCGACCTACAATCTAACAATGTTATCGTCTTCGGCACGCGAGCCGGCACTATCAGAAAGGTCGGGGGGACGGGGAACGCGGCGAGGACGGAACTGCGGTCTTGTGGAGTGTAAGAGTTTTTTGTGCTCGTGCTTAAGGCGGATAGCCAGAGTTATGTCCTCTGGGTCTGTGAGAACTGAACGCGGCTGTCTTCATTTCGCGCGGTCGAAATTTCGAATTTAGCCTAATGATTGGGTTTAAATGATTGACCGCCCGATCGAAGTAGTGGAACATATTAAGTGGGAACTGCATTAGTGTGAAGCGGATGATCAGCGTGAGAGAGCACGCACCGCAGTATCAATCGCGGAAGTTGCAGCCGCTGGACTAGCCCCCTAGCGGTCGATGAGTATTGAGTCGGTTCAGTATTGTGTAGGTGAGGTACGCACCGCCTTGCCGCGCGTGCCGGGCTCGCCCTTGTCGCCCTTGATTCCGGGCGGGCCGGCCACTCCCGGCGGCCCCGCGGGCCCCGGAGCACCCGGCGGGCCCATCATCTGCAACACATACCACATTATATTCTCCCGATTTCAACAATCAATACTTATCACTAATGCATACTTCAGTTTATTTATCTGTATCTTATAAGCACGTCACAAGAAACCTGCAGAATTGCGTATCTAGAAAACTATGGGGATTATGAGACAGTAAGTTGAATGTCTTGTGCAGCAGGACCAATCGTAGGCAATTGTGGACGTATGCGCGCGGACACAACGGGGCAGTGTAGACGGCACCAGTCATGTTCCCTATAAAACAGGAGCGAGTTGTGTCGAGTGTTTGAAACCGTTACCTGTTCTGTTATGTGCTCTTGTGGGTGGTGACCCGGAGCTCCGTCCTTGCCTAGTGTCCGTCTGCCGCTCGATTCCGCCCGGTACCGAGACACGGCCAGGTTCTTTACCATACCAGTGTTAGTGTCTGATTGGTGTAGGAGCGCAATAATGACTAGGTACTTTGCGCGTAATTATACCATTAGAAACATTTTTATTTGTATTCGCGGGAAGTAATCGATTGAGAAGCTCATCGAATAGTGAATCATTATCGCCATGTCAACACAAACAATGCCGGAAAAAAGTCTGGGATATACTTAATTAGAATTTAATGTAGGATATGATTACTACTACTACTATGATTTAATGTAGCCATAGTCAACCTTTTTTTCAATGGGGCCACAAACACGATTCGGATTTGATGCGCGGGCCCCAAAAATATTTAAGTGTTAATAAAAAAACATAATTCAAAGTTGGCGATGTATTTATTGAAAAAAGAAAAGGTGGTCACAATAAAACCACTAAAGCCAGCTATACAATACATGTTTTTGTAATGGGTGCGAAATTTAAATCTTTGCCTGTAACTCCATGTGGGCCAATCACAAAGACCCAATGGGCCACAGTTTGAGTATGACTGATTTAACGGATTTTCGACGGACTCACGCGCACGGAATGCATAAAAAATTTACATCGATTTCTAATGAGAGAACGAGGTGAGGTTTTATCTGCCTAACACTTCACAATTTATCTTGTTAACTATAGATACTGCCAACATGGCCGCGAATCTTAATACACTTATATAAAAAGACTCACGAGAGTTAGAGCTAGGAGTAACAAAATGCGCAGTACTTACTATTTCATGTCCGTAGAGCTCGTAGCCGGTGCCGTCTCCCTGCAAGTTCAACAGTGGGCATAAAGATTAACAGTTCACATAATACAACCCGCCCCGCCCCGCTCCGCGCTGCTCCGCCCTGCGACTCAGCACAATGTCCAGCGATGTGAGTTTTGTTTGGCGGACAGACGTGAGCGCCGAGCGAGGCGCGCGCTGGTGCAGGTGCAGGTAAGTGTAGTGACAGGTGACAGTAGACAGTTACCTGCCTCCTTCTCAGCTTCCTGTACTTCTGGTCGGGAACCGCCGCCGCGCCGCCACCGAGAACAATCCACAAGCGAAACGTTACTATATTATCAATTAAACCTAACGATTTAACTACACAGTTCCGTAAAGGTATTTTGCATACTAGGCATACTTCTGTATTGAAATATTTGTGTGTTCAATGTGGCAGGTAAGACTTATATCTGAATGTAAGTATTATCAAAACGCTAAATAAGCTGGTAGGATCACAAAGCTTTTAAGCTCCCCTCCCTACTAACTACTACTAAGTCTGCCTGATGTGCGCTCCATAATACTATAGTGTTGTTGGTACTGGGACAGATTACGTTGGGCTACCTACCTTATTACGTACTGCATACGTACATACGCAGACATTACGTTACATTTTTAATGATGCGATCGTTTAAGAACCGCGGGTTGACACGAACACATGCAACACTCACCCGTAGTCTGGCCCAACTAGAATCCAGAGACGAAGAGGTTGCAGTAGTATAATAAATATGCTGTTGATTGTTCTTTCAAGGTTTCTAGCTTAGAGAAACACTCTCAATGTCCTATTACGTGGAGAAAACATGATACAGAAAAAATATGACTAAGTGCATGATAGTCGAGCGGTGTGCCTACACCTAAAGTTGTATTTGAATATCCTAGTCTTAAATGGGATAAATTGTTTATGGTGGCAAGATATGTGTCGTGTGCGAGCTGCGCGTCTCACCGAGTCGCCTTTATCGCCTTTGTCGCCTTTGAGGCCGGGATACCCGGGCGGTCCCGGGAGCCCCGGCGCGCCCAGCATGCCAGGTGAGCCCATGTCGCCGTATTCTCCTTTTACGCCTTTCGGCCCCGGTTCGCCCTGTGAAATACAACATATTTTATGTTATACATGTTTCCATGACGTCTGGTGACATAATTTTTATTTAATTAGGTCCACCAATGGTTTTCACATTATTACATTATGGAATAGCTTAATATAGTGTTTAACGAAATGTGAAAAATCAAGTTATAAGTAAGCACAGTTTGCATTTTAATATAGAAGATTATAACTTTAAACTTATTGACAATTAATAATTATTAATTAGTGCGGAATGAGACATTACTGACCGGCTTGCCAGGCGGGCCGGGCACGCCGGCGGGCCCCATCGGGCCGGCGAGTCCGGGAGGGCCGCGCGGCCCCGCCTCGCCGGCGCGACCTGCAACACCACGCGCCGTTACTAACACTCCGCACCCTCCTCGCCGGCAGCCGTGAGGCGAGTTGTCCGAGTGCCGGCAGCACATGCCCGCTCACCTGGTGCCGCACTGCTCAGCGCCGTACTGATAGTCGGCGTGCACCCGCGCCGTATCACGTTTGCCGGGATGCAAGCGGCGGTTGTCGTTTGTACCACCGCGCCGGCCGCGGTACTATTACACTAAGTACGAGACGCAAACGTCGTCTCGAGTCAGGTGTCGCGTGTCGGTGTCATGCAAGCGTGCGAAGCGTCATGCGCATGCCTATCAATTAACAACAAAAGACAGACCACATACAGAGCGGTCGAAAGGAAAAATTCCCAAGAGAGATATCAAAAAACAGCCCCGCGTGCTTCGCTCGTTCGAATCACACACACGAGCGATTGGAGTGAATGAAGCAAGCTCGCGCACGGCGCAGCACAGAGCAGCGTGCGATGGTAGTGGTGGTATGGTGGTTATGTTTGTAGTTACCCGCTTGCCGCGCTTGCCGCGAGCGCCGCGGTCGCCGGCCGGGCCGGGCGGCCCCGCCGCGCCTGTCTCGCCGCGCTCGCCGCGCGCGCCCGCTGCCCCTTCAACACACACGCGCCACACGTGTCATGCCCGACCCGACGCATCGGACACGCCGGTCGCGCCGGCCTCTCCGACGGCTAGTCGCCATTACCGCCCCACAAATTGAGCGAATATCGCCCGGGGCGCTCGGTGTTATTGTGGCCGGTTAGAAAAGCTAACTAACTACGTGTTGGTGGTTAAGCTAGTTACTCGATCGATATCAATAAAAGTGCAAAAGTGACCCAGGGGTGGAATTAGTTCAAAATCTACTGTAATTACATGTCCGATGTCGGCCCAACATCGTGACACGTCACCATTAAAAGCCGAGGCTGGCGCGTGACGCTCACGAGTCGATGTCGGGCCCACAGAGGAACAGAGCGCGCATGCACCGCTAGCGCACTACCAAACAAGCGTGGGGGTATGGTACAGTAAGCGCGCGCGGGAGGCTTTACCGGGAGGTCCTGGCGGGCCCGGGGGACCCTCGATGATGCCGGTGGGAAACGCATCGCCTTTTAATGTTGTCGTGTAACCTCGCTCTCCTTTGTCGCCTTTGTCACCCTGAAAATCCCATGAGAGGTTACTCTATTTTTTTATACATTCTGAGAGAATTTATATTTAGTGTTGGAAAGTGTGGTCGTCTCACCTTGTGTCCGATGGATCCGACCGGTCCAGGCGGGCCGAGAGGGCCGGCGGGTCCTGGCGCGCCGGCTGGCCCGGGCGCTCCCCCCGGCCCTGGTGGCCCGACGCGTCCGTCGCGACCCGGTACTCCTTCGCCGCCTGGCGGGCCGGGCGGACCCGGGGGTCCTGGTTCCCCTGGCTCGCCCTGCCATCCAGTATATTTCGTTAGCAGTGTCCATACTTTCTCCGCCTTACTCGGCTGCGGTGCGGACACAACCTGCACCGCTTCACCGTTAGCCAAGGCAAAGCGTGTCACGTGTACTTACTGTGTGTAAAAATAATTCTCGGCGTTCCCGAAATGGCTCACAAGATGCCGATCCTCGTGTTTGACGATCTTTTACTAATTAAAGTATGCAGAACAAGCATAATATACATGCATGAGACCGTTTTTAGACTTACTACATAAAGATGATATATAAACTATAAAATTGTAAAGCAGCGCAAGATGTTAGCGCTATCGAGGGGCTTGTCCGCGGTGGAGTGTCGGATGCGGAGGCGTTGCGAGGGCGGCGCGCGTGCGTCGACAAGCGTGAAGCGACACAGTGCCGGGCGTCACTCACCTTCAGCTGTATGACGGAGTGCGCGGAGATGTTGTGCCCGGCCGCCTGCAGCCCCTACGTACGCACACAACTACATCAGTACAACAATACACGCACACACACGTCACACTACTAAGCTCAACACGAACAACACTCGCAAGCGCTCCGCTCCCGGTTGCCATGAGCGCTCGCTTTCGACTTCTAAGTAATAAGCGCAAAATATTGTGTTCATATAAAGCCAAAAGATTGTTTGCAATACGAGAAGGTCAAAACGAAATAAGCGAGTGCGGACGACGAGGCCGTCTCTAGGCGGAGTACCTTGACGGCTATGATCTCGGCGCTCGTGTACGGACTAATCTTAAAGTTGTCCACTGATCGTTTGACGCCCTGCAACGACATCGGGAGCACGATCAGTAAGGGTCGCGCGGCGCACTCGGCGACTGTGTACACAGTGCAGTACGGGCCGACTAGATCCTACACCGGTACATACCTTCACTGCGGAGAATACGTCGAAGCCGGGGCTGCCGTGCTCGCCCTTCTGGCCCTTGTCCCCCGGCCGGCCCTGCGACACACGCATGCCTGTCACACTCTCATACTATCGTTTACCACAATAAGTTCTACTAATCATATTTTCGAGTAAAAACATTAACTATTTTGTAAAAAAAAATAAAAGTAATGATCATCACTGCCACCTACACATATTTCTGCCCTTATTAACTGAGCTGTTTGATCAACATTCATGTATGTAGGTAATTTTTTATACTTTATTCAACATTCGTGGCGCCAAGGGGAGCATCAAAGAAACGTCACATTTTTCTCCAGATAGTTGCAACTTGCACGACACATTAAATTATTAATTATTAATACAAACATAGCTTATAATAATCATATTTTTAAATACCCTCCTGACTATCGCAGTAAGATATAAAAGATAGTTATTAATATTCCGTCGGTAGCGAGCTTACGGATCGAATCATTTTACTCACCGGGTCGCCTTTAGGTCCGTCTAACCCGATCGGCCCCTGGAAACACATCATCAAAAATATTATAATAATTAATCACTATAGAGAAGTTCGCATTTAGTGTGTTACTGACAATAGTTCCACGATCCAACGCTTAATCAATACAACGTTAGTCCATACTAAGCATAGATTGTATTAGAATATTAATTATAACGGCCTTTAGTTACACTTGCTCAATGCAGACCGAAGAAAGGCTCTAAACTACACGTGTTCCTTCCTCTCGAGCTAGGCTGAACTATATGCACCGAATTTACTCTCCGCGAACGGTTTAGGGTCACTCATCCTGAATGGCGGATTCGAGCCAGCCAGTTTAGCCTACTTCTATCTGTGACGCAGCTCGCGTCAACTCAGACCGGCCTGCACGGAGAAACGACGAGGAATCGTCGACATACTCGCTCTAGAGCCGCAACTCGCAAGTGTTGATATCGCGCCGGACGACTGCTCGTTAAGCCGCAATAGTTCCATTGCTGAGGGTTAATCTGTTTACGAGATTCATAATAACTTGTTTCAAAACTCTTTGTATGTTGGTTAAAAGCAAACAAAGATGCAGTTGCACGGATTTGAACTATATTTGGATAGGTCAAGGCCTCGATTGTGGTACAAGGGTGTTGATAATATATCTACCTTTTGTCTCGGAAACGTCTAGACGTTGACTTGTATTTCGGAAAAGGTTTTTAGCTTCAACTTTTTAGCTATCGTTGAGTAAAACAAGTATTGTAAACTACGATAGTATTGCGATTGCTACGGAAAGAAGCCGTTTTAATTAAGTAATATGTGACCTTTCTCCCGTGTTATATATATATATAACACGGGAGATATATATATATCAGATAGGTGCTCAATACTACTTGTGACAATATCTGCGGACATGGTCGGCGAGCACACACGAGACGCTAGCTTGTGCGCGGCGCAGTGCCGCGGTGTGACCGCACTCCGGCCGCCTGCGGTCCGCAGGTATTACCAATGCTATACAACTGCTACATTACCAGCCTTTACCAGCTTTTACCAGCACACACAACTCGGAGCAAGGCTCCCGCCCGCTCGGCTGGACTCGCGACCTCTTGCTGCCACTACCACTGCCGTTAACAGCAATAAGCGTCTTTAACGAATGATACTCTTCGTAGATACTGATTACATTAGTTTAACTACGCGGGACTCGACCAGTCATCCAGAATGCGGATGGTACTTTTTATGTATTGTAATCATTCATTATGTTTCTATTGTACTAAGCTTAGCCAATTTAGTACCTTCTGAATAACCGGAGTATTATAACTATGTACAGTTTTAAAAATGATAATATAAAAAGTCCAATACATGTAGCGGACAGCACAAGTATACGTAAGCCACGCGACGAGCTCGGGCGGGGCATACGAGCGCACGCGCACACGACGACGCGGGGCGAGAGTGCGCGTGCCTCCGTGCTCGCTGCGAATAAGTAAAGCGGCTACCTACAGGCGAAGGCGAGTGCAGTCGCCACAGCCTCTCGGTTAGTTAGTCTGCATCTTGCAGGAAGCATAACAACGATACACTGCGGATTATCTCGCCTTGCCTGCTTAGATTCTGGATCGGTCTTTTACTTATCGTCATATTGAGTGAATGAAATTATTTTACTGTGAATATAGCAAGTTATTTGTTGAGACACAAGGCGAGTTTGTCGATGGGACGAGTGGCACGGCTAGCGGGGGCACGGACCACTCGCCCCGCCGGCTCCGCGGCACTGCTACTAAGCGAGGAGTACAAGCGCGGCACTCACGGCGCTCCGGACTCTTACCATGAAGCCTCGTTCGCCCTTCTCGCCCTTGCTACCCTGAAATGTCACACCCGTGTACAGTCCGCGTACGCGCACACATGCACGCCTGTCACAACCACGAGCTCGTGCGTTTAAGGCCAGGGTACGTTATACAAACACATAATGTGGACAGCGTAGCCATTGCTTTAATCCAAAGAGCATGATATTTAGATAATAAGACAGTCATAGGAATCGAAAGTGGTGTGCAGCTGCTGCTCTTCAGACTCGGCAGCTGATAGATAAATTGATATACGATGGTCTAAATTGACTGGGCAAAAGTTTAATAATATTAAAGTTTGCCATAATTAAATCATAACTGGCTACAGTACGTGTAGGGGAGAGCTGAGAGGTGGTCCTGAGAGGCGCAGTGTGGAGTGCGCGGTACGCGAGTGAAGTCTCACGTGGCGCGGAAAACGCGGGTATAAGTTATGAATTAAACAAAAAAAGTACCGGGAATCCATTCTTGCCAGGAGCGCCCGTTAAGCCCTGCAAATAAAATGAATAATAATAATAGAGCGTTGCATGAGGAGTGTCGTTGCAAGCGGTGCGTGCGGAGGCGCTATCGCCGCGGCCGGCGGCACTCACCGGTGGTCCAGGCTCGCCAGGGTCGCCCTTCTTCCCCTTCTTGCCTCTCTTGCCGGGCGGTCCGGGAGGCCCTGTAACCAACAGTGTCTCTTATTTGGATGTCAATATACAATATTCCTTAAGAGCCTAGCGGCACCGTCGTAGAGAAATATTATTACTATTATATCATTTCTATGTTCGTTCAAATTATAATTATATAGGAGCCCCGTGATATCATGAATACTTTTATGATGGAAAATAAATAAGAAGTTTTGTCGGCATTTATACTTATTTTTATTTTCTTCTCTCTTTGTGACTGAGATGGTTGGCTTGAGTCAGATAATATGTAAATAATGATGTGACTATTATTTGTTAATAATAGTCACATCATATTATACGGAAATTAGCTTTTGCTCGCGGCTTCGCCCGCGTGAAGGATGTACTTTTCTCTAGGAGATCAGTTAGCACGCGGGCGGAGTCGCGAGCGAAAAAGGCTAGTATGTTTTTAAGCATATATAAAGCTTCAGTAAGTAAGTGCAGATCTTCGATATACCATCATTTTAATTCATACGATTAACATTGTAGGTCGCTTAAAAAAAGAAAGCGCCAAGTAGCGGCCACTGCGGTGGCTTTGTGTGTTGTTAGACAATTACTCGCACACCGACAACATTTTGCGCGCCGGAGCTTATGTTACTGTGAGAAAAGAATTTCGTTTTGTTGTAGTTTTTAAATGTGTTGAAACTGCGACATATTTGGTTCAAGTAGGGCGCGAAGCGTGTGCAGTGCGTATTTTGCGTCTGATGCAAGCTGCCGTCGCGGCAGGCGGATGGGACGGTCGCACTCGGCACTTGTAGCCGCCACTCCGCTTAATTTGAGACATCGTCGAGTGAAGCCGAGTGCCGTGTGTAGTGGCGCGAGGCGGCTCGAGGGCTCTCCCCGTAAACCTCTCGACCGCGCCGCGCGCCGATGAGTCCGCAGAGGGCGCATCACCCGACACTCACGCGCGGCTTCTGATTGCGTATAACTTGTGACTGCTATTAATTTTAAGTTGCTCTAAAGCGAGACCGCGATAAACAGGCACCAACTAAAATTGGTGTAAGTATATTTAGCCGAAAGGATTCTCTGGGCGCGTGTGAGCGACATTTCTACGCTGGATACACTCGCTCAGGAGCAGAACATTGGCCTATTTTCACCCTCGGAAATGTTTCACTGTCTGTAAATGACCTTTTTACAGGTTGGTGAGTAATGGCGGACAATAAGACTTTCTGTATCGCGTCGGTAGGCACAGACAGAGGCGGCGTCAGCGCCGCGCGCGTCTCTTTACATGTTGTGGCTGCGTATGCAGTTCACACTGTAGGGCGCGGACCACGGATACCGGACTGCCGGTTTATATATATAATAATAAACCACCGACTATGACTTAGCTCTGGTAAGAGTATTATTTGAAATGTATCTATGCACCATATTATACACCGGCCAAACATCCAGGCGCCTTACATGATACAGAAGGCGAATGAATTAGTTAAGTACTCACGCACTGAGTGAAAGGGCTGACTCGACCGGCATAGAACAGAAAAGAACAACAATGTGGTGTAGTCACTTTGCTATAGTCATCCATACGGTCGGGGAGTTTGCCAGGGAATATGTGAAGCCACTATCTGTTAGGTCTAACGTCATTTATAGTTATAAAAACTAGGTATGAGCTAACAATAAGTAGACAGTGAGATGATTTGCAGTTATGACAGGTCAAGTAATTATTTATTAATTATAATAATTAAGAATTACTTATATAGCTATAGACATTTAGTAGTTTTCTTAAATTAATAAGCAAACCACTATGTAAGTTATCAAAAAAGCCAGCTCCCACTGGTAGTTAAGAAAGGGGAAAAAATATAAATTTTAGGTAAAATAACGTGAAGAAGGCGGTGTGGTTCTCATCAGTGAGAAAGATGTAGGCCCTGACTAAGCTAGCTCGCCTACCATATCCTTCGCCTGCCGAGCACTTCACGGATGCCGGCGGCCTACATGCGATGAAAGTCGCCCGCTTGTAAGATAATTACCTAAAACATCTAGCGGTGATGCGGTGCTGGCGCGATGCTCTGTTGTTTTATGCAGATGAGCTTCCAACTTTTGTTTTGTTTTGTTTGTTCAAACAGATTGTTTTCATCATTAACTCAATTCAAATTTGTAGGTCGCGCCCCTCTCAACCCTGCGCCACGCGTCCGTCACTGGAGTGCTGCTCACGCTGATTACTCGTAAAATGCTCTTATTACCGGACTGATATAGATTTACTAAAAGTATTCGCGACAATTGCGTTGCGCGCCGCTAGATTGGAGGAAACAAGTACATACAGCTGTGTATTTATTTGAAAATTAGCGAAGTCGCGATCTTGAATTAAAAAAGAGAACATCTGAAAGCTACGCCACCTTCAAATATCACTCACAATAATTATGTCGTTGGTGTCCTCACATGTAGCATCTTTTTAAGAATATTCACAGCCAAAATTCGATTCATCATCTATGTGAGGACGGATCAATAACCATTCACAACAATAAACGGTCGTCATATTATCTGTAATCGGTATGGATTTATTGTAACGTGAATTTTACAAAGTGCCCCACTCCCGGTATCTAACAGCTTTGTTGTATTTCTGGTATTGCTACAGCTTGTTGCTAGGAAAAAAAATATTTTTATTATCAATTATACTTTCACCTCAACAGGCTTTTGTTGTTCCGAGGCTTAAAAATTATCAAACTATTTGCGAAAAAATAAAATATTTTGTCATATACTAATATATTGTTTCTAGGTCTATAGTCAGTATTCACATTTGTGGTATTTTTTCCGCAGTGACAACACAATTTTCCTTATAATAATGTCATCACTGTATTATAATTTTTTCAAATACAGTGTTCGGCTCGCCTCTACTAATAAAAGTTTTCGTTATTATAAAGCGGTTTAATAAACTTGTTTTCCTTCATTCAACTTTCTATACTCAATGTCATGGAAAATCTCTTAAAACGGTGCATTTCCAATCTGGGGCAATTCGCATGTGATTCTCGAAATGAAAAACACAAGCTTTGGTTACATGATGTGGCAAGCGAAATAGCTAAGCCAAAAGAGCGACATAATCATGACATCACGATTCTGGAGAGCTGTGCTGCGCCACGTAACGCTCAATAGCCTAATATAGCGTGTCAAAGTGAAAAGAAGAGAGATGCGACTTTGCGCGGCGACAACTCCGCGAGCCTTTGTTATAATAATAAACAGCGCGCGGAAGAGCTCTCCAGAGCGGCGGCGCTTTATCGGAACACCCAAGCCGCCAAGGCGGACCCTGTCGGCTCCCGGCCGCGTCACGACTTATGGTTTAAAAGGTAATAATACCTATAAACTCAAAAAAAAATCGAGTAGAAGGAATTAATACCAGTGGTCAAACAGTTTTTCCAGTGGAGAGGATGTTGAGGTCAGTGAAATTCCTTTTCTTTTTCTAGCACAGCAAAGTGGCTTCTCTTCATCTGATGTTAACTTAAGTGAAGTCCAAGGAAAATGTTGACAAGTCGACTAAGAAGGGATGTTCTACCCCTAGATATAACCTAGATATAATAAGACCATATAAAGAGTTTTAATTAGGAGGTTTCGCTATTGCTGCCAATAGCCCTTACCACAAAAGTTACGTGTCTTGAAACTCAGTAGTATAAAGGTATTGCAGACGGTGGTATTTCGAGGCGTCGAGACGCTGCTTCTAGTCTGCGCTAATTGGACACCGCTGTCGCTCCACGCGCAGCTTCCCAACAAAGTATCGCTATTTGTGACTCTACATTAACTTTTTAAACGGCGCAGTGTGTTGAAACGGTTTCGTGATTTGTTGTCAGCAATGGCAGCATATACCGAGCTGGCGTTATCATATCGTGGCCTATCCTCCAACCAAGCCGGCTCATAGCCCGCTAAGTCATAATGTCGAGTATTCTGAGAATATTTTATGCAGCGAGAACGTTACTACCGACACATGTGAAAACGGTTTAATGTTTACACACGTTTATTTGGAAGCGACTTACTGTGAGAGCATTGGCATGGTGTCGCGATACGCACGTGTGGTATTAATGAGATGCTTGTATCGGAAACAGAACAGTCACGGCGTAGCACCACTGGGGGCAACCAAGATTTATTGTGGATTGTAGGTACGAGGAGTTAATGTTTAGAAGAGAGAAATGAGAAATACCCATTCTCGGCCAACGAACATAGGGAGCGGGAATAGAGGAAGATGTACTGTATTCCTCAAGCAGTAATCGCTATAAAAATATGAAGCAGAACTGCACCGCCTGCTGCTATTGCCTCAAACAGTACTACAGAGTTCATACCGATATGCTAAGTTGCTTTCATATCTAGGGTTCTTACATTCTCGTGTAATGCAGCACTAGGCCATTAGTATTAGTACCAGGAATGTGTCTAGAAAGCTGATTACAATTTTGCATTGTTAAGTAGGTATTTGAGACATACATATTAAGAAATCGATAAGTCTAAAGCTCCGAATATAGAGTAGTGGACCCTGGCAGACAGGAGACTTACTGTGCCTCTGGCATTGCAAAGTCCATGGGCGGCATATGGACCACCAGGTGGACCGCTTGCTCGTTTGTCTATTAAGGTAATAAAAAAAATATGCAGTGGCAATTCTCTGAGTGTAATGATTTTTTTACAATACTTTAATAAAGCGAGATGTATTCTGGAAACACGCGGCAGATGATTGGATTGTATGAAACATGTAAATAAGGTCTGATAGCACTCGGCGGCGAGCCCCGAGCGCGCCGCGGCCATATTAAATTTTATATCACGCGGGCCGCGGGGTAAAGGGATGCCGAGCTAGGGGCGGGGGGTAAGTAATAAACATTCAGCAGTAAGCTGCGGTGGCACAGTATCAAAACAAATGCAAAGCGCTCCGCTCCAAGGCCCGGCTGGGAACAATGCCGGCGCGGGATTACCGACGGCCGCCGCGCCGTGCCGGCTTTATTATGATCTCATAGGCTTCTATACAAATGTATAAGTGTGATGTGTCTACGAATTAGCTAGTACTACTCAGTGTTAGCTACAGTAGCCAAAAGCATAGATTGGTCGTAGCTTCGCTGTTGAGTTTTGTGCAGTTAGGCCAGGTCTAAAAAACGAGATTAGCTTTTTTCCGAATTCTATAATTCCCGACAACAGAGCCCTCCAAATTTGCAATGTTTTCTCTAGCTTCGCAGGATTATGAAGACAGTTGCGTAATCGTTACACAGCGTTCTGACTTCTACTTTTTAAAAACTGCTCTATTATAAAACAGATTTCTTAATATAGCAAATATGAAGACAAAGCACGTGTCAAGTGCAAATTGTGAGTGAAAGTGTAAGGCACGAGAGACGCGGAGTCACTGAAGGAGCACTCGGGTAGCGGCGCGCGAGTGATGCCTTCTATTAGTCACCAGCGCGGAGCCGGCACTCGCCATAATAACAACCCATTAGTACTGTGACACCGCGTCTGTCTACACCCGTCAATGTCCCGTGTCGCGACATCTCTCGGTGGGCTGTTGTAACTAGTAAGTAGAGTGACTGTACCATACGGGCCGAAAAGCTCGGCTACGTTTGATTAGTTTTATTAAAAACATCTAAAATATATATTTGAAAACATATACAATATATAACAACTGCCTGTTTGAATGCGATTAACTCAAAAACTACCCAACGGATTTCGATGAAATTTTGTATGCAGATAGTTGACACCCGGGAAGGGCACAGGCTACTTCCTATCCCGAGAAAATGTATAGTGGGACGTTTACCCCAGACTACTATTAACGCGGGCGAAGCCGCGAGCACAAGCTAGTGTAGAAATATTTAAGTAAAAGTACATTTTTTTAGAAACAGTGACAGAACAACGCGGAGAGGGGATTTTGTATTTAAATGGGTCTCGAAATGAGTAGTCTTGTTAGTTGCTCTGTAAGGTGATTATGCTGATCTGACTTCCGAAATAAGTTGTGACAATTTAACAGTGGAAGTTTTGGTGTTTTTATCCATGTCGTGACAACCAGTGAGTGCAACAAGGAGTTTTTCTTACACTAGCAAAATATAAAAGGAAACAACGTTCCCTCTCCTATACATAATACCTAAATAGTGTGCAGAAATATGAGAGAACCGAGCGACACCTCGATGAAGATCATTTGCCACAGAACAGACGCAACAGTTGCAGGCTGTAGGCACCCGCGCGTGCGCGTTTGATAACTAATAAAACAATGTTTCTTATTGTTTTATAACAATACCGGTACAGTGTGTGAGTCTCCAGTACTCAACATAAAACACAAAAGTGAAGCTTCTCCTTCACGTCTTCAGTGACTCCGTAGAACACAATCACTTTACATGGTAGAATTGTAAACATTATATTTGGACTTTACTCAAATTACCACCAACTTTTTCAAGACAATTTATTAGGTTGATAATAAACATCGGCGTGGCGACGGAGGACTTCTTTTCTCAGTATTGTATCATGTCCTTCTAGTATCTTTTATCATTTATCATCTGCTAACCTATCTCGGATTATTATTTATCATATAATGTATCTACATCATGCAATATATTATAGCCCATGCAGTATGTGAGCGGTCGCGGCAAAGTTCAGCGCGGCACCCAGCGCCGCTCGGCGCAGTGTAATGAGTAAACTGTTGCTCGCGAGGAATTTAATATACTGTCTGCGGAAGAACGCTCCTCGGAAAAATAAACATTGGAATTGTTTGTGCGGACACTTCTCCCGAGGAAGAGCTTAGAATTAGCGTTGTGTATCCTATACTGAACGACGAGGCTATTTCACCTGAATATAAAGTTAAATAATAAAAAACTCTCTCAGAACTTTGAATTACAAAATACTGCTTTGAAATGTTGGGGGTCCTAAAGACTTCTTAAATGAGACAACCGATCATAATGAATGTAATATATTGAATAATAATTAAAATATAAAAAACATACAATAATGCATACTGAAGTAAAACTACATACTTAGCATTAAACCGTTACATAAAGGAGTGTACATAACAAGTAATAAACTTAGGGAGCATACACACACTTCAGCTTGGTACAGTACTATTCCCTGTACCCGAGCGCGGGTCTTTGGCTGAGTGAGGTGGTAACGCAATTAAATGCCGCGACACGTTTACGCTGCTCCCGCGGTTAACCATGCGCCGCGCCGCGCCGCAAGCTCGCCTCCGGAGCTTCGCCAGTGGTCTGCCGACTGCGACTACTTTCACTATGTACCTTTTTGGGATCTTATTAAGTTACCTCTTTATTTTAAACACTATTTATTCAACCTAACCTAACCTGAACTTCGAGATTTAATGTCATTTACTTATAAAATAAATTAATTTAAAAGAACAGGTTATATAATGTGGTTATTGTTAAGGCAAACTTACATTCGCTAACCCTAACATTACCATTATAATATCATTGAACTGTCACCGGGCGCGAGTTTCAGCGCGTTGAAGTCGCAAGTACATACATGCGAGTTGTTTTAGAAGGGCGGACCATGGTGCTCGGCGACTATACATCAATACAAAAAGTATTATAGGTGGTATATCTGTTGTATGGGGGAGGGTGCCTGGGTTGATATTGTTGATGACGTCATTAGATATTATTGCGTCTCTTTTCCGTTTTTTCACGTTTAGCCCTTCCATCGGATTTCATAATCTTATATTATTATCATGTTAATTTTTAGAGGGTTGTTATGATCTTTATAGTAGATTTTAAACGAAGTAATTTTTTTTATAAACATTATACAAAAAACGAATGAAATAGTCTATTGAACATGTTAACAGAATTATTCACATGATAATATCACATCTTATAATTACAATAAGGTCAGGGACTCTGTTTCTTCGTGAGCATATGTTCTTTTTGCGAGGTCGTTCTTGCCGAAGGGCAGCTTTGAAAGTTTAAAAAAAACCTCTTTTAATCATACGGCTATCGAAGCCTTCCTGCTTTAACTATTGAGCCTGCTGACTTCACAGTAAAATTTTTAAAAAGTAAATAGCTCGCATGATGTAAACTTCCACAAACATTAATAATAACTATACATAATAATCCTCATACCTACTTCACTGTATGACATTGACGTTAATCACACTTGCTACGTAATGTTTTAAAACTGACCACAGCGGGGTTTGCGTACAACTCGGTATAATATACAAACCGGTGACACCTCACCTCACACGAAGCCTCACATATTAAGCACGAGTGTTGGTGCTGCGTCGACATATTCAGTGTACCTATACCTGATGTGTAATGTGATGACCTCTCCGTACCATGAGCGGTGAATCGTCCGAGGGCCGATATATCGAATGTGTAATCATGGTCAGCTGACGTGGGCTCTGGACAAAGGGCATGTCGCGTCATGCCGCGCCGCGCGAGTGGTAAGGCGGCCGTGGGCAGCACACAATGCGGCGGGAGTTCGCGCGCCTCCCGTTCCGCACGACACAAACTTTTTCAATTAGTTGTCCAAAACCACATTTCCCCTCCCCTCGCGAAACTCTCATCCCCACCACGGTCCCGATATGTTCCGCTCAATCCTCTTATACCCCAAATTAAATTAGTTTCCTACTCAAATAACTACACACGTTATTGGTTTTTCTCGTTGATGTTTGATTTGTTGAAAGCGTTTTAAAACTTTGCGTTTGCTGTTTGATGTGATACGAGTTACAGTGACGCGGGGTGAAAACATTTAATATTTTATTGAGTTTAGTACACACTCATGAAAGAGATCCGATGTGTAGTTTAGAGGGTATAATCTGCAGAATGAAGGATTGGTTTGATAATCTGGAGCTGTTTTGTATCCACAAAATAACTTAGGAATAGCGGGAGGAAGCGAGAAGTATTAGTAACCCGTGGTCAAGGACGTTATCGAGCAAGATACAGGATATGAACTGCGGCCACACTGCAGGCTCGGGAAAAATATAGTATTAACTTAGCATAAGTATTACTATTTCGACAATGTAAACTATGTATCGCAAGTAAATTAATGAATAATAGATTGATCTATATAATACAATATTATCGTATTGATTATAAACTGCATGCAAAATTTATTCTTAGAAGTATGATTTGGAATGGTTTGTTGGTCATCTAGCTTATATGGAGCGCGTACAGTCGCTAACAGCTGACGACTGAGCGGCGTCACATTACCGCAGTGCTCACGCGTCCGAAACTAAACGTAATGCAGTGACGGGATTGTGATGGGAATTAGCTACTAACTGTTAGTTCTTTCAAGTATAAACGTTAAACTAAGCCGAGATAATGTCTAGTTAAGAAAATAACCAATGTAATATGTACCTATATTAATTCCGTCAACGCCTTTACTTTAGCCGATGAGCTCTTAAACAAATATTATGGAACTACGTAATATTATATTAATATATAAGCTCGTGCCACAATTCTCCAAAAGGTAAGCTACGTAGTTTTGGACTTGCGACTCATGGAGTCTACGTCCATATGTCGAGTCCTCTTATTTCACAGCTGCCTTATCGCCCGCTG
This sequence comes from Manduca sexta, assembly GCF_014839805.1. NCBI lineage: Eukaryota > Metazoa > Arthropoda > Insecta > Lepidoptera > Sphingidae > Manduca > Manduca sexta. Next base: position 5,254,667 of record NC_051135.1, on the reverse strand, counting down.
TGCTGCGGCTTGTTGCGTGAGTATCGCGTTCAGCCTTGCACCCAGTATGGAGGTTGTATCATGTTATCGAGCCTTGTTCGCTCCATGCGAATGATTAGTCGTAAATTAAACCTAGGAACTCACCAAGCTATTAGATGTCACCCGTCGTAGCCTTTGGGTTGCGAACAGCATATCATGTTAACGAGGTGACATCGTATAGTGGTAGGGGGTAAAATATTACAAACGCAGTCGGTATTTAACTGATAGACAGGTTCAAGATAAATTGTGTACCCGACTGTACATCAACAACTATTTCCACGGAACGGAACTATTTAAAAGCCCTCTATAACGGCAACTTACGACGAGTCCTGTTGCAGCTGACGCATTACGCTATTTTTATCATTAGTCGATAGTGTATCTGGACTTCACATATTCTAGATTTATTTACAACGCATGCCACCATACAGAGAGGGAGTCGCGGCGCCCGACCTGGCCGCCCCGACCTGATAGATTACTTCTGAATGAAACTTATGAAACTACCGTGGAAGTTACTTATCTAATTATACGCCGCATCACTCATTGACTCCATCCCTGACTACCCCCTTTTCTTTAACTAAGCTTGTACGGGAATAAAACATTGGAGTGAGTGTTCGGCTCGTGTGATAGATTGTAGTAGATCTGTCAAATTTAGATTTTAACTCTGTTTTATGAAATTGTTGGAACAATATCAACATGGCCCATAATTCTTCAGAATTATTGTGCACGTATATAATGGTATGGTGATTATGTACTACATATCGTTTGGACGGTTTGTTATGGTGATTCCTGTTTAGAAATTCATTTAAAAAGAAACAGACTATTTTAAAACGAGACAGGCGAGCCAAAACTGAATATAATATAATTCAAAAGTAAAATTTGATCAAAATCGATAATATAATTCAAAAGTCAAGTCGAGTGTGCACACCTTCCCTCCAACTCTATTAATCTAAGAGGACAAAAGCTCAAATGAAAGAGCTCGTTCCAGCGAGAGTTCTTGAACCTAAACGAATCATTTGCCTCAATTAGAACCGGAGATATGGATATAGTAAGCTATGATATACACAAGAAATGGACAGGACGAAATGGCGTTTAAGTATAATTGGAGTAGGATGAAAGTTTATTGATTTGCTTGTAACGCGTAATCATAAATGTGTGCATCAATAACTTTCATTTAAGACAAAATAATCAAACCTTTTGATGGAAAGGCCAGACGGATTCTTAATGCGTTACACATTTTGTATAATATAGGAAGATATAATACTACCAACCCTTTTTTAAATACATAACTCCTACTTTAAATTCTAGTAACGTGACAATGATTCAACGAATACAATACAGCTAAGTATGTAGTACACTGCCGTCTATTGCCACAATATCATAACTTGTTTACATTAATTCTTTCCTTCCTTGTATATGGTATAATTAATTTATATTTATACATAAATGCTACTAGGTATATATGACATAATGTAACATCTTATAATAATGAATCTATGACCGATATGTTGATTATCATTGTTGCTTGATGTCGATCATACATCCTGTATAACCAGGATACATATTACATACTGTACAGTATAGGATGAGATGTGACCGCAGCGAGGCCAGAGGGGCGTGGGGGGTGAGCGGGGAGGTGGCGGGGTTCTACAGGCCTACAATCTACATGCCTCGTCGAGTACAATAGGTATCCACGTGCCGCAGGTCGCGCGCCACACATTCTGCACATACCGGCCCGTCGCGGGCACAAACCTATCGCAGCCTGCGCGCCGCTCCGAAGATCCTCTGGTATCGATGCAGTTTGTAAGCAGCGGTGGTCATGTCTCATTTGACATGATTTTTTGGATATATCTAGAGTTAACTTACACTATTTCAAGTCTTATAATACATTAAAGCACTCGTTGCAGACGAAAAACTTAGCAAAGTAAGTTGAGCTTTAAACAATTAAAATTAATTACGTAATGAATATACAACAGGTATATCTTGTGGGAAATCACAGTGTCAAATATAAGTCCAGCGACGTAGCATGTAACAACCCACGCGGCTGCACAGCGCATGCACCGCGCTTCGTGTTATTGAAGATAAAACGTAAGCGCTTTGTAAACGCAACAGGCGCTGCACAACATTTGATTAAACACCTAGTCACAATGGGGTGGTGAAGTGTGTTAAAGACATTATGATTCTTAACTAGAAGTACATACAAGTTGATGTTAGTTTTCACGTGAGTCGCGCGTTAACCTCAGTTGAATGTCATTCGGTCGCGCCGACACGTCCCAATTAGGGTGGATATGCGCAGCAACACTCGTAACTAACTAATTTAATGCGAATTCCATCGTGGTGTATGATTGTTAACAAATTGGAAATACCGACATTCGATTGTGCATATTCAAATTTGATTTGAATAATAATAGTACTTAGTAGTCTTATCGGTCATAAAGTTCGCCAAAAGGCGCTTGACTCGAGGTTTCGTAACGAAGAAATTATAATAATTCACTGATATCCTTGACCACGTTTAGCTATAATTATCAATAAATACCAAATTAATATATTACACTTTCCCCATGTTAAGTCGGATTTTTTATAGCCCGGTCATGGAACGCGCTTCGTCTAGGCATTTTAGGTGTTGCTGCTATCAGCTTTGTGGAACGGGGCGTGGAAGAATACCGGTGAGGGTGACCTACCTACTACCTGTGTGCGTACCCGCCAGAGTGACCCTACCTGCCGTAAAAAGCCACTGAGAATGAGATCTCTCGGGGTTATTAGACATACACTCGGGGCTGTATGTTCGACAAAAGTGACCCTGAAATGAAGTAAAGTCGATTGAAGTACAGATCTCCTAACCGCTGATTTCGACTCCCGTACCGACGAACTGTTGACGCGTATGTCGTAGCAACTGTTTCAGTAGCAATTTATGGTACTGTCTTGTGGTACCCCAGAGCCGCCTCTAATGTAGTCGAATGCTGCCGCGCGTTTCTAGACGGTACGACGGAGTGCAAAGCAAGTCGGTTACCTCGACGTACCGCTTCGGTTCCTTGGACTGAGTGGGATCTTAAAGAGACTTCCCAGGGATAGAAAAGGTATTACCATCGTGCTAGCTGGTCAAAAATCATGCTCGTTCTAAATTAACCGGTGTAGGTGTTTTTAGTTGTACACATTTTTAGACGCGACTCGAAAACCAAGTTTGTCACCCGATGACAAGTTATCACTGAGGCTAATTAACACAAAAAAAAATGTTGAGTGACTAGTTTTTATGGTAAATATACAGTTTTACTTGTTAATACGTAATGTGTAGTGACTAGGGCGAGTAGAAGGTGCTAGTGATAGCGATAGTCACTTGTCAGTTGTCGCCGGCGCCAGGTGGTGGCTCACAAGCGCCGCGTTTGCGCTAATGCTGACAAATGTCGTGACAATTCGCACACATAACACACACACACTCATGCACGCACACACACACTGCGTCTAGTCCCGGGTATTGCTCGCCAATAATTTAATATTCACATAAGTAAGTACATTATGTAATTTTATCAAATGAATCTCAGAACGGCATCGTAATGAAATTACTCACTTAAAATCCCAAATTTTTTAAGTTTTGTAATATAGATACTAGTACTGTCCTACTGCTGGGCATGGATCTCTTCGACTACAGAGAAGGTTTTATAACATTGTTTTCGATATAAGAACGTACCTAATTACCGAACAATTAATATTATAATTTGCACTAAAGTTCGTGACTTGTTAATGCACAGATCGGTAAACAAAATACGTAGGTATAAGTGCGCTTCTTGATGTTGAGTGATCATCGCCGATAAACATTCATAATAACGCAACGCACATAAACGCTATGCAATCTTCAAACTGAAGGAATAGTGATTTAGGCGATATTAAGGAAGGAGGGTAATGTGTGGCCCTCGGAACCTCACTCACCGTACGCGGCGCAACAGCACGCTGTAATTTACGTCGGTGTTCTTAGAGACGGATACTCGAGCAAGCCCATGCACGCTATTAATTATTGTAGATAATACGTCCAAAATAGTTAATAGCACTTATAATAAATAAAATTATTAATTGTGGTACATATTTTATTGCCATAAAAAAATCGTGTCGAGCGAAATTTAGATAAATGTAATCGGTAGGTATTAGTTATTCCATTAATTATACATTTATATACGCATGATAACCTACGAGTTCAGAATACTAATAATTTTAACAATGAAGGCTCTGGGTTTTGTAGCGAGACCCGCGATTGCTTCAAATATATTGTGGGAATTTCACATTCCCTATAAGAAATCACAGGCTGGACAATATTAGGCATTGAGTGACGTCATTAGAGACTGTTAGAGGTCATTATGAATACAAATTTAAATTATACATATGTTATTATGCAATTGATGTCGAGACGTGTAACTCACACGCATGATGGTGACCGACACGCCAGCTCATCACTAGCAATATAACCTTACGTTGTAATGCCTTAGTGCTCAATACCTTAAACCAAATTTAGCTAAAATAGAAATAAGGTCAATAATTTGTCTTAAAAAGTGCATATTATAGCAGTATCTGACATTGTGTACACATTTTATGTCGACAGAATAGAAAATGCCGTTCATATAAAGATGGGAGTACTACGTCACTATTTAAATACATTATATTATATCAACAATAAACTTATGTGAACAGACGCAGATATGAGAAAAGCTAAAGTGTGAAAGTGAAGTGGCCGTCCAATTACTGCGCACGAGTCGGAGCGTGGCTGTCCCGCCGGCAATTACCATCGGAAAGATGTTGTGCAGCCACCGGCACCGCATGCTAGTGGAGATCACACAAATGGGCCGCGACAAAGTTGCTATTCTATGTACAGAATCAGTCTATCAAATCAAAGCAATCAATAGGGTACCGGACTCATTTTTGTTCTTTACTATTATCAAATATTTACATAATATAAATTATAACACAGAAGGAATTATTAAAATCCGGTAAAAAATCAACAAGTTATAAGTCTTTGAATTTCGGTGGAAGGGGTAATCAACAAGAAACAGAAAAGAGACGAAATATCCACATGTGACGTCATCGGGAATTACGACGCGTGCGAAAAAAAGAGGAAGCGATATCCCCACATCGCGCCCACTTCTGCACGTTACAATATTTTAAATATGAATTACTCGCTCATTTTTTAACCAATTTTAATGCAGTTTTCGCAGGAGTGCTTCTTTTTCGTATTATTAACCATTACATATAGAATAATGTACAAAATCAAGCATAGGCCGGTCCCCTATTATTTTTTTTATTGTATTCTGTTCAGACTTAAACAATATTCAAACATAAATCCTAACTGTTTTTAGAATTTATAATATTAGAAGAATAGGATAACACGATAAATTACAAATAGTTACAAAGTGGAACTAGTATAATGTTGCATTTATTAGTTTCTAAATTTTTAAATGTAAGCCCCTTAGAATCAGTGTCGAATGTATTTGGAATACCAGTTGTGCCATTCTCTTTCAACCACAAGCTCTTAATATACCATATTTCGATAGGAAGTAGCCGAGAGGAATGATATGTCGTGTGTGGGTTAGCCCCACAGCTAACCGCAAACAGTAGCAACAGTCTACACCACCCCGAACTTAGAATTAGAGAGCCCTTCTTCACAACATAAGTAGTGCGTTAGTTATTCTGACATATTACTTCGCAATGTGTTATACTGGCGGTAATGTTTTGAAACTGGACTACACTACCGACTTTATAGTGCTGAATGGCGGCAGAAATAACCAGACGGTACTGTCGACTCAGTTATTATTGGGTAGAAACAGTAAGTGCAGACATATTTACTAAGCCGTGACCGACTATTTTACTGCGAAGTTTTATATGTAGGTATTATAATGCAGCAACAAAATCTTTGTAGCCTTGCGTCAGTGAGATTCGCAGAAAACGGGTAATATATATAAGCAGTTGAATTTGTGGAAGTACATTCTGCATATTTTAAAAACTTTGTTTTTATTTGATTTCGGATTAATCTCATTCCAAACATATCTCTCAGTGTCAAACTCACATACCGGATTTACCAGTTTATCGACTTTACGCTAAATTTGGAAACGATGTTATTTTTTGCCACGTATGTACTTAATATACGACGTCAAGTGAAGTGAAGTGATTAGCAGAGTAAATCTCTGGGTCTCCATGGAATAGGCAATAGTACTGGTGTATGGTGTACAGTTCATACAGCATGAAATGCCCGCTTGGATTACTTATTCATGTATATATTTTCTTTAATCCAGCACTATAAACTGACCATACAGGACCTAAGGGTACGTACAACGTGATTCAAATCATTAGACGAGAGTCATTGTCACTCTTTGTTGTTTGGCTGGTTGAACACCGGAACATATTTGCCACTTCCACCAACACAAAAATTAAAGGCGTTGAGTGACCATAAAAGCAATTATGGAAACACTCGTTAATTTACCCATTAAGTAAAGGTAGTTAACACTGTCAGTAATTAGTACACATTATAGATAATATGCGGCGATAAACATCTCTTAATTAAACAAACACTTGGAAAAGAGGCTCGAGATTAATTTTTACGAATTAGATATTTCTCGAAGGTCGGATTACCTTAATTCCACAATACTTATTCTTTGATTTATTTTAGTGGGTGCCCTGGTTGCACCTCTGCATACCCCTTCGGGGATAAAATGCGTGATGATGTGTGTGTGTAATTTATTTCTTTATTCAGTCGTGGATCATTGTAATTAACACTGAATGTGGAAATAACTACGTTATAAGAAATGGCTATTCATAATTAACATGAAATGACGTCACTGAGTACTTCTGTGCAGCAATTAATGCGCAATGCCGCGAAATGATGAGCGCAGTGCAATCTTATACACTGATTTATTTTTTCAACTTCTCTTTGGTATCGTTACTTATTGTGAGACAGATGGGTTGCCGTCGGGTGAGCGCCTCGCTTGTCTCTTCATCAAGGAACAAATACAAATAGTATTGGTTAGTGTTGGGACCTAGTCGATTTGCTCTCACGTTAGCCGTTGTTTGAGTGTCTTCCTTGTTTTTATTTCATCACTACACAATGAGTTAGTTCCTCTTTTACTCCTGTCGTTTGCAACGCACTGTATTACAAAACGGTCATTATTGGAATGCTTTATTGGTATTTTAGTGTACTACAGAGAATATCCTCTTTGACTTCCCCCACGCCTAGAACATGGCACTGTACAATGAGACATCGAAATCTGATAAAAAACGTGGTGACCCGACAATCCGTAGGTAATAACCTTCTTTACCATATTTTTTTTTAATTTGGAATAATCATAAGTAATATGCTTTTGTAAAAAAATATATATTCGAAAGTACGTTAGACGCATTACGATGCGTCACATAGCGCGCCATGGAATGCACCGCTCCCCAGAATAGCTACCTGTGGAGTTTTTTTGAGTTTGTCGTCTGCAGCTACTATTCGCGTGTTTACTAAAATCGACCTTGAGTAGTCGCTGGGCATATAGACGGCGCTCGCTGCGCGATAATTTTAGTTGTTTTTTTTTAATAATATCGCAACTGGGTTTCCCACATAATATTTGTTGCGTTGATTACGGTCCCCTTTTGGGGTCATATTATGTTATCTTATAAACATATAAAGTTACATATTGCGTTTTGATCAGCAGATCAATAATTCAATGGAAATTGTTACGTCGCGTACTGTCCCCTGTTTTTATGTTAGGTAACGTTCGTTAATTACGCAGAACATTGTAGTAAATATTTTGTATTAGATACAGTCAGTATATAAAGATAATAGATATATACTCGGGTTAATAACCCGAGTTTGATATTTTGAAATAGATTTTTAGTTTATTATCGGTTTGTAGATAATATGATGTTTTGACAGGAGTCATCACAGCACTCCTTGTTACCCCACGATTTGGTCACACGTCACCTTCGCAGTGGTGTCTACTGTCCAGAGACGATATTACATCAGAACTACGCTGTACTGCTGCACTGGTTTAAACTTTAAAATAGTATTAATTTTGTGTGTTTGTTATTATGTGCTACTTTGGTTCCACGTATTGCAATGCATAGGGTAAATTATTACCCATGAAGAGGAAAGTATGTCGCCCTGATCGTGACGATTTTTTATATTCATTGCTAGTAATTTTGCTTTGGTTTGGTAAAGCTTAGCTTTAGTTACAACTTTAACATTAAAATTTAATACCATTTTCAATAGTGTATTTGTTAAAATAATTTCTTTAACAGCAAAGAAAAACTTCGCGATTAAACCTCCATACCTGAAGGATCTTCACAAGAATGACGAGAATTGAAATGTTATTAGATGGGCTACGTAGTCGACAAGCCTAGCATATATCAATCAAGAAGTAGCGTTAACAATAGGACAATTGAATAACAATTTCATATACTTAATAAGTTATTATTGTATTTTGTAACGTACGAGCAATCAGCCGAGTGTGGTGATAACAACCGCGCCAGTAACGCGATAGCGAGTGGCTGCGGTGAGCCGGCTTCTCGCCCACAGACGCCCGACATTTGTAACTTAGTTGAGAGATGCTGCCTCTTTGGACGTCATACGAGCTGTTATGCTGCATTAGTTATATACGGACATATCCCAGTCATTCTTCCTATGAAATTAAGTTACGTCTTTCTTCTATCCTGCTATTTTCGCTATTACTCATATTTCCCTCCATACTTTATACTAGCCAATCCATACACCTTATTCTCTCTCATTGTCCGTGAACAGCAACCAGATATCACCTGGCATCTCGGACTGCCTGTAACGTGTTCTCTCGTAACTTCAGCGGCAAGATCGGTGAGTGAGAGAGAGAGAGATTTGCGCAGTATTTAACTAGTACATTTTGCCCTCCTTGTTCAGGGGACATCATAGGTAGTGCCTGCTTGGGCTTCCAGTTTCTTGACCATCTTTCACTTTTCTCGTTGGTTGGGCTATTTACACGCCCAACCACTCACGTTTGTGAGAAGAAAGGAGATTACAACGGGGATAGAGGAGAGGGAGTTTGGTTCCCGCCAATCCCGCAGGTGGTATGAAACGCAACTACTTCACAGTTTTATGTGATGTAGTAGTGTGACTTTAGACGAGCCAGTGATCTTATGCTGTAGCACCGAATAGGGCTATAATAGTTAGGATTAACTAGTTAATGCGTTCAGAACGCATTAACTAGTTAATCCAACTAGCTGACCCCTGGCTAATGTACCGCTCCCAGTGTGCCACCGAGACCCCGGTAGGGTCCCCGCAGTATTTCAATAGCATTGAGTCGCAGGCACGGACCGGCGCGGCTCTGCGAGCGCGGCCCCCCGCCGGCGCCGCACAAGTGCTCGCAAACGACTTGCGTTATATCGTTCAATGATGTTCATTAAGCATGGTGTTGTGGAAACACCGCTAATGCTATTATGTAAATTGCTTGTGTATCGGAGCGGAAAAATATTTTATTCAACATCCAGATAGACGTAAAAAGATCACATAAGCGGGCCTCACGCGGCGGAGAGAGGTTACGGAGCGACGCGCCGCGACCCGAGCGATGCGGTAAACACGAGCCAAAAAGAATATGTGAGATTTTATGATCACTAAAGAAATTTCGAGTGCGTGCCGGAAGGACGCAAATACAGTGCGAATGCCACCAAACAACCGGGATTATAATGTAAATGTATGCAAATGGTCGGAGGGGACAATATTTCCTGAGTAACAACACTGAGCTCAAAAAATGTGGCGTACCGCTCGAGCTCGGCCAGATAACGACAGCTTACGTCGCGAAAACGTGAGGCTTTGCGCCAAATTGTGGAAACATGACTTGTTTCGTTAAACTCCGAGGGAGACGTCCCTCGTGCCGCCTCGCATCACCCCGCCTCGCCCCGCGCACTGCCGCTCAATGTAAATGATATAATAACAGAGGATGCTCTCGGCGATAGCCCCTGGAATTACAGGCCCGGCACTTATCTCCGAACGTGGACTGCCGTCTGCTCCCTGCCTACTGCCGGAGCTCGACGCGACAAATTGTACACAATTATTTCGGAGTCATCAGGATTTTCTTATTTTTGTTTATGTTGCGCACGCAAAATATCAGAAGCAATTTAGTGACGAGCTATGAGCAATAACCGTCTCACAACTGCCTCGTACTGTAATATTTGTACCTAACTACACTAAATGAAATGACGAAGGAAGTAAATTCTAAACCCAAGAGTGTTGTATTGTGTGTAGTGTTAGAGTTTGGGTGTAGGTGCCGCATCCAGCGTCCGGGTGTGCTCAGCGCTTCGCGACCGGCGGTGGCTAGAGCGGTTCCGGACCGCGGCGGAATATAAATGTCGCGGCGAATCTTCGGCCATTACGCAGGACTCGCAGAATCCACGCCTCTTCATACAATTTAAACGGACAATTTGCCGCTTTACTTATTTACGCTGAGAGGCTCCGGGGACCCACGGGGAGTTGTGGCCCCCTCATTATTCCCTCACCAAAGTTTCGTAAGCAATTTTTCGTTTGTCACCATTTGGTTAATGCTCTCTTGAGTGCTGCAAAATGTTTGAATTTTTAATTTATAATTTTGAACCGTTCAAAACAATACCATTTGTAGCTATGACTTGGTATTTTCGCATCAGGCGCGGAGGGGGCGGCACGAGTGGGAGGCGAGCAGGAGTTGACGTAATGTCTTCTTTGTTGTCATTTGTTGAGACATATTTTGTCGAGTCGATGTTCTATGAAACTTGGAATGAAATGGTTCTGTAACTTGGCAAACGACAAACTTCTCAGTTGTGAGACGGGATTAATAAGCACTTTGTGATTATGTTCAATGAAAATATTACACTTATGTTATGATATGTGACTTTGCCGTTGACTCATACAGGTAATATTTATAATTTTGTGTCGCCATGCAGTATTACCATTGACACTAATTTGTAACGGTGAAGGATACTTTAGTTTAATACATTTTAATTTAAAGTTTAGGTGAATTGTCGCAAGATCAGTGGTGGTTCTACCATCAGCCGAGTTATCTGCTCGTTTCGTCATTCAGGTGATGCAAACACGTGTTTAACAGCGTCGTGCAGCTCCTCGGATATCACCGATGAACTTCCGAGGAGGGTCATGTCATCGAAATTCGGAAACTTAACATTAATAAAAAGTAATAGTATTATGATGACCCTCCATACTCCACATTTAATTAATGACCTCTTTTAGCTGTTGCGTCATCCTGTTAAATTCCATAATTACTCGTTTGTACCGCGTTTATTAGTATTTATGGAGCGATTGTTTTGTTTTTAATTTTCCTCAAATGGTTAAATAATGTAGTCAACGGTTTCAGTCCTGTAGGTACATAATAATAATATAATATGTAGTCTCACTGGACTCGCAAATTCTACACCTAATAATAGCCCATAACGCGGATCTTGTGTTCTTTGTCATCTTCACGTATGGTATTTCCTGACTTCAGCAGTCATTCTTCAAACCAATTATAAAAGTATAATGTGTCGGTGGGAAGCGACTTGGCTGTAGCGTAATAGATGTATCTCATTGGCGACATACCTAATGGTGTTAGTTTTATTTATTATTTTGATCCAATATAATAAATATAGAAAAGTCAGGTGCGTACTGACTACGACCCATTAGGTTAAGTCTTGAAATCAAACTCAGTAGTCAGTCGACATCCACTAGACTATAGTTTTGTTTTATCAAATTTTGCCATTAAAACCATGACTGGCGACTGCAGACAAAGTTTGTTCGTTTATAGTAAAACCATAAAAGCAGATTTAGCTCGTAAATCGCACAATAGTCATGTAGAGTGCACAGCGCTGGTCGCGGAGGGCGCGCGCTGGCCGGCTGATCACTACGCATTGCAGTGGCGCACTGCGACTCCCGCACACACGGGCGGGAACCCACAGCAGCTGCAAAACTTATATATTTCTTCAATCTTCAGCTCAGATTGACAGTAGGTAATCATTATCGCGTATAAACAACCACGTGCGACGGCATAAACGTCTCTTTACGCCCGTTCTACGGACGCTATACTATCATTATCTAGATTGTCAACTATCTAGCCAGTCGGATTAAAGGATAATATGTTCTTTATTGGCTAAGATAAATATTAAAACATTATTTATGGAAAGAGATCGTTGTTTAACTTTGTGTGAATCCTTCCGATCCGGCGGTGTTAAATATTTCATCAAAGACGATTCAACGTCTCTTGGAAACTGACTGTGAAAATATATATTAAAAGATTTCGATCATATTATGACGAAATTATAATTCGAAATTTCCGACACTTATTAAGTAAGTCAATATAGACAGAGAGAGGCGACGCGGCTTTATAAATATAAGTCATTTGCACACATGTGAGCAACCCCCCTCCCCTCCCTCGCCCTCTACTTTACGCTGATAATAGATCATTGCTTTATATTAATGTGAAAATAACTCAATGCACAGTTATAGAATAATTTAAGAGTCTGGCGCGCGTCCAAGGCGACGTGCACACCGGCACGTTTGGTGTTTTTATAGCCGCCCGTATGTGTCGCCCTCACCGACTCTGAGCCGAAGCTGATTTATTCGCGTAAAACGACCAACTGGATAATTGTTTTATCGCTGTAGACAGACATGAAATAAATTAATAGCGTGAGTTCAAGTTCGCCATTAAATACTTTAACTGCGCCCGTCTCTGTGTCGCAGACGATGTGTGTGCCGTAATATATCGCGGAGTCGTGTCTCCGAGCTGGGCGCTGTGACTGCCCAGTGGCAGCGGCACACATACCTATCAGCTTAATAAATCTATTTTTTATTACTTGTTGCTTTATTGATAACGTGGCAAAATAGACTGATGACAACAAATTGATCTCATCACTCTATTTTGATCATTTTGTTTAATTAATTATAAACAGTCAGTATGATTTGAATTCTAATTATCAGTGCATGACATGACAGTATATTCGTCATATTGAAACTTGAAATGTTATGTACCACGTCCAGATATTAAATCGGTTGCAATGACGTTCAAACCAGAAGATGACATTTGGCAGAAATAGACAACAGTGTGGTATCTAAAAACACAGACCCTTGCACAAAGGAAATCTATCACGTTGAAAATATTGCATATTAGTTAGTAATTAAGACCCGACACACATCAAATATATATTATGACGTCACTGACAATTGCGTTATGTTCTCAGAATCTATTCTTTATTTACATTTTAGGAAAATATAAATTAAACTTGTATTGATGAACGGAAAACGGGGAAATTAGACTAGGTCATTATACTGACCAAAATATTATAGTGTTTGAACTTTTCTGACATGCTGAGGTGACATTAGGACACAGACCGTAGAAGCGACTAACGCCATGCTTAGGTTATCTCATTGGTTTTATAATTTAAAGATAAAAATACAGATACCATATAAGGGAATGCTGAGGAAGCATGAGAAAATATTTTATGTTGAAAACGTTTACAGTGAGCCCTGGTATATAGTAAAAAAAGGTGTCTTCTCTGAACTTATTGAAAGATAACACACGCGAACCCAACGGGAGTTTAAGGTCCCTAAGTTAGTTCGCACTAGCATGTGGGAGTATTTCTCTAAGCAGTGGAATGAGTTAGGGCAATTACTCGACGTGGCGCAGCGTTATCTGTTCGCAGGGAATTAGCACATTATTGCCGTAATTCAAACTGCTCACGGTGCACCGCCAGCGTTGCGTGGGAGGTGGAGGGGGACGGGGGGGGGGGTGCGCATTGAAACCAACGATTTATGGACGTGTAACTTGTCCGATTTAATTTCCGATACGACTAAACCCAATTAGTCGGCAGCTCGATTTATGTATCTATATATAAATAAATTCATAACTAGGTTGAGTTACGTTTATAGAAAACTGATAAGTGTAAAGTTCTATCCACTTAATGGTTTAATCACACCAATGCAATTATACGAATATTATTAAGGAAACACTAAGTCATCTGACAGCCGCTTATTTTCGATGTTGAGTAAAAAATACAGTTTCCATTCGATGGCATAAACCAGCGCAGAGATTTGGGAAAAAGATGGCAGACTGCGTCAATTAAAAACAACTCGGAATCTGATAAAGGAGGGCTCACGGCGCGGCGTCTCCTTTCTAATTACCGCTCAACTGATTTCGGACGAGACACCCAATTAAAAATAGCTTAATGTAAGCTCAGTTCCGCGCAAGGGAAAAAGAACGAGCAGGCGTCGTATTCTGGATAAGAAAGGAGAAAATATAAAATGTTCATTCCATTAAATATAAAAATATACCTTGACGAATATATAACATCATTTAAAAAAGACCTATAATGCATTTTTATATTTGTATTATAGCACTTTTCTAATGATAGACGACAGTCCCCATACTCAGCAAAATTACAAAATATACGAGTTGTAATGCTATTTATCACCCTGCAGATTATTTTGCAAACACGTCGCGTCTTTCCAAACGATCGTTTTTTAAACATCAGTATCAATGGCGAGTCGTTATCGAGGCACGCGCGTCGGCGGCGAGGGCGCCGCGCCGGTACAAATATCTGCGCCGCCCCGCGTCGACACTAAGATTAATGGAGGGCATTCAAACGAGGCCGTCATCGCGTGTCACTGGCGCGCCCCGGCTGACGAGTCCATCGACGCTCCGTTTTTATCGCGCTCTGTGGACGCGGCTTTGTGTTTGCTGTTTAACTGAGATACCAGGCTATTATGCACGACTGCAGCTACACCATGGAGTTTTTTAAGGGGTTTTTCATAGCGAAATATATCGTTATTACAATTACTTTTGTGCGTACAACTTTTTTTTTATCTTTGGATTGCGAGCCTGAAGACTCCGGCCACCGGTGGATAGATTGGTTGCACCGGTATTAATTCAAAGTGAGGAATTTCCGCACAAACCAAATTTTGGTCGAAGCTCTTCGGTATGACACGAATGGAAACGAAAATCGGGACTATAGTTGTGGAGTCTAGATCTATATATTATACTAAACACAATATACATAATATTATTGTGTGTAAATAAACATGTTATTGCGCACTTGCTAAGTTTTATCGCTGAGCAGGATGACTTCGACATTAAAAACTCCTTTGTACGAAGTTAAACAAAACAATAATATTATTGAGTTTTTCTGTTCCAGTGAAACGCTGTACATAATTAAGTTAGTATATTGGAACAATGCCTGTAGATTGTGGTTTGAATAATATCAGAATATTGCTAATCGCTCGGAGTGTTACGTGACCTAGTTCATAACTATTCAATGGGACCATTATTGCAATAGTTGTGAAGTGTACGTAATTTTTAGTTTAACAATTTTGTTATTTAAGACAGCCTACGATTAAATCTTATACCCATAAATCAATATACAGTTACTTTTATGTTAGTGTCAATGTAGATGCTTTTCAGAAATGAGCGTCGCTACATAGACAATGTTTTGATTATAAATTAATAGAACTAAGACTTGTTTAAAATTAATTTTATGAAATATTTGGCCTGTGGGGTATCGGTATGTCCTACTTAGAACTTGGAGATGGATTCAAGGCGATGCGATGTATTGAGTTACGGGTACAGAGTGAAGTATGTGTGAGTGGATACAATATGCTGGTGAATAAAAATGATTAATTCTAATATAAAGGTACACAAGTTGATTCTTGATCGTGAACGGGTTGCTTCCGACCAATCGCGAACGTCTCGCGTCATTTGCCGCTCGGCGTTGCTGGTATGTGGCGAATTAATTGATTATACTTTATATTTAATGTTGCATTGTTTGCCATTCCTTAAGTCTTACTGG
The DNA here is from genome assembly GCF_014839805.1 of Manduca sexta. Classification (NCBI taxonomy): domain Eukaryota; kingdom Metazoa; phylum Arthropoda; class Insecta; order Lepidoptera; family Sphingidae; genus Manduca; species Manduca sexta. The sequence goes on along the minus strand of NC_051135.1, from coordinate 5,238,872 downwards.
TGCGGGTCTGGTATATAGAAGGTACTCTTTGTCATTAATATTAATTGTTGAATGCGTCACTATTCGTTTCCAAGAGTGTGGTGACGGCGTAAGTGGTCGCCGTACAGTTTCGTAGATTCACATACGAGGACGCGTCGACAACGCGTTTGACATCAATCACACGCTACTGTTTTTTTAAGGTTTATATTTCGTTGCTTAAAAATATTTCTCGTTTAAACAATACGTTTAAAGCTCACCCAGTTCGATATTGCCACGAACACTACAATGGTTATAGCACATGACCCCGTTATTTGGCATGGGGACAATGCCCTCTAACGGTTTAATGCAAGCAGTCGGTCGCCAAAACTTGGCCTACATAAAAACGTTACAGATGGGACCCAGCAAAGGCCGCGGGAGTTCGACGGGACCCGAAACAACAGACACCAGCAACATAACTCCACACTACAAGCATGCTTTGATAGTTCTTGCGATGAACCTAATCATTTTATGTTCTGAGATCTTAGATATAATTTTACGCTGACTTATTACGCTTACAGGTGGATCCTTTATTAATTATTATCTCGAAATATTTTAATGTAACAACTAATCATCTGGATTCTAAGATCATATTCCTTAAAGCTCGAGGTATGTGATTGTATTTAATATTATGGAATCGTTATACGTAATCGCTTGAACATGTAATTAGCGGCGAAAGCTTAATTGGGTGTGGAACGAACTGCCTAGACGCATGTCTGCAGGTTCAAAACACAGGGGCACACACCTCTGACTTTTCTATAAATGAAGTGTGTATTCTTTGTGAATTATCGCTCACTCTATCGGCGAAGGAAATATCGAGAGGAAACCTGCATACTTAAGAAATCCTGGATAGGTATTTTAAGGGTGTGTACTGTGAGAAGTCTACCAACCCGAACTAGGCCAGCGGGGTGCACTAATGCTTAGGCCTTAGTAAGAGAGATTAGTCTCTCTCAGTAGTAGAAGAGGCCTGTGCCATGCAGTGAGACAGTATATAATGCAGGGCTGATATTATTATTATAATCGCTAGAACCTGAATATTGCCAATTCCAACTTACCATCAAAAGGTTATCTTGGAAAAATCTTTCAATAAAGAAGACCATGGAATCAAATAGATACTTATCGATAAAATGCTTTCGTCGCTCGTCCCTAATCCATAAACAGTGGGTAGTTAAGTCCCACACGCTAGTGGCGCGGGATGCGGCACGTGACCGGGGTGTCGATGCGCTGCGAGGGTTGGTACTTGCCCGCGCCGCCGAGTGACCGCCGCGTCGTGAAGAATCCCCGCGCCGCGCACACGCGCCGCTATACCTTCATCTCGGTAAATGTTTGTGTTGGGGTTTACTCGTGAGTACTGAGCTAAGATGAACGCGGATTGGGTTGGGATTCTACGTGACATTTTAATTTATAAATGACGACTTGTTTATCATCTCATAAAAGCAGCGTATTTATACGTTGTAGTCGATGAATTCTTGGGGTTTTTCCCGACGCGCGAGGTTAGGAGTACATATATCTTTTTTATAAGAAATAATTTGCTTTGTTATACAATATGGCCGATGTGATGATACACTCGCAACCTACAATCGTAAGGTTACGAGTCTTATAAATAAGTTCTCGTAGCGCCATCTATTTTCATTGATTAAATTGAGTTTTGAGAGGAAAAACGAATTGTCGCCACCGCTGGGGTGATGAGTGGAGCGGTTGGTTTTGTTGATGTTACGACCGAACGTCAAACTTCAGTGAAGAGAGCCCGGGCGTGCATTGGCGCCGAATTTATTCACTTTATACACGATTACATGGCATACCATAATCCGGTGGTAAGCCTTATCAGCATCTACGTAACGCGACGCCCGCGAGATATCCTGTTGTAGTATAATATAATATGTAGTTGCACGGGACCGTCCCAGCGCGATGCCTTTCATCAACTCGTTTCTGCAACAAAGGTGTAAAGAAGCTTCCGACCTCCGACGGAAGCTTAGTGCCTACGACCTAAGATGTTTTTATTACATAGATACGTTGTCCGAGCTCAATACTGGCAAGACGAAAGTAAGGTAATTGCCCGAATTGACGGCCAATGAGCGTGAGGTACTAACGTTGCTACGTAACTGTCGATGTATATATATCCTTTTCTAACGAATGTATGCTGCATATTTTTATTACTTTTTCGAGCCAATTTGTAAGTATATGTACAGATACGTGAATATAGCAAATAGTGCGCCGTTTTTATGTGCTATTTTGTTAGTGTATGACGCGTCTATTTGTAAAACGTCATTGTCTACGACTATTGTATGACGTAGCGCTCGAGACCAGCTACTCTTGAGGTTCAGAGGGATTTTACTTGTGTGGTTCAAATCTACTAGTTAGCCAATGTTAATTAATGTCAGGATAAGAGGTTATCAGAGTCTACATTAATTGTAGACTCTGACTCTGCGTGATATGTTATCAATATTTTATTGAATTGTTGTGGGAATAATACCTATTTATACATCGGTACAGGGTGTCCGCCGGCAGGCTATTGAGTTTCGAAAACAATAAAAAAAAACTGTTTTTGTTTTTAATAATTGATTTATCGCGGGACCCTTGGTTATTACATGAAAATCTAAACATTTTTTAATAAAAATATGTAGGAAAGGATATAAAAAGACTTAAAACACGGAATATTAAATAAATATAAATCTTCAAGCACGTCACGCACCGAACCAATATTTAACTAACATGGCTAAGGCATGGGGATTCTCCAGCGAAGCATGTCTTCCGAAGAAATTGCTTTTGATAATTATACTTTTGATTTATAGAAACTTCTAATGCAAAACTATAGTGCAGTGTCATTCATTGATATTGAAAAAGAACGCAAAATAGCAACGTCTACTGAACCCCCTTTCTTCCCGCTATTGCGTTGTGATTTAAAATTTACGAGTTGCAAATCAAAAACTGTCAGAGCATAAACACTCTTTATATTGTTTATCTGACTCGTTAACGTTATTGTAAGTTCATCAAGGTCAGAATAAAAATATTATATTTTGTTAGCTTTATCATAATTTTATATAAAACGCTTTGCATTAGCTATATTTGTTTACCATTTAACAGGGCGAGCCTGGATAGATATTACCGTTTTGTCTATTTGGTTTCAACATTCGTCTGCACGCTGATGTTCATAAGTTAGAAGGACGTTGCAACTTCGTAATCACCGAGAATTATATAGTAACACCTGAACAGAGCGACGAGCAGTTTTTTGCAATCATTTATATTTCAAAGTTTTGATGTAACGTCGTAAGTTGTAACTTGCTTGTATGCTATATATGTGGCATATGATTTATTTGCCAAAAAGACTTGGAAAATACCGGTATCAGTCCTCACAAGCATCATCGAAGCACTGCAATAACAACACTCTTAACGTATATTATTTATAGCTTTTGCTCGCGGTTTTGCCCGCGTGAAAGAGTTTTACAAGATGAAAATACAAGCTATATATTTAACTGGAATAGAAGGAAACCCATGTCCTTCCAGGGTTTTAAACTATCACCATGCCAAATTTCATCGAAATCTTTTGGGTAGATTGCAATATTTTTTTAGAACTCTTTAAGAGGATCAATTCCATAATACATGATTGTTACGTAACTTCAGCCGTTTACGCAGCGCACGCAACGCTTTCAAAAGGAATAAATTTTACTCGGTTTTGCAACATTTTGTATTGACGCTCCGCTCTCATTGGTCATAATACGCCTAAAGGCTATAAAACTTTTCTCAGTAAATGGGCTAATCAACACAATTTTTTTTCAATTCGATCGAGTAGTTCGTGATATTAGCGCCTTCAAACAAACAAACAATCAAACTCTTCAGCTTGATATATGTAAAAGATATGTATAAATCTCAAGCATTACTATACCAATCGTAACGTCTAAACTCTAGAGTGTATTATATTCTGTAAACGAAAACTTTTAATTGCCCCTATGTCGCTATTATAATTTCGTAAATCTGTATTAGCTGTACGTTTTCCACAATCAATAAAATAAAATATAGTAATTCATAAATACCTACCTCTAGCGATCTTTGAGTGTAGTGGACCCAGAGATTTCCTACATAAAAACTGTGATGATGATGATCTTTCATTTTAAAGGGTTATCCAGTACGTATGATAAACGTTTGGGTTTTTTTAAAACCTCTTGTGGTAAAATCGATTTATTCTTAGAATACTGATAAAAGCAAACTTATTTTGTTTTGTTTCATATTTTTCCTTATATTGCGTGCAATACTACATATACCTACCAATGATTCTTTTTACCATTCAAATCGTGTAAGCGCGCTGAATCAAGACAGCCTCAAAAGCACCAAGGTTTGAAGACATAGTACTTGCTGTTTAGCAAATTACTTTTTTAAATATTATCCTTTTCTTCTTCTATTTTATGAAACTTATACTAGTGGCTAGCACTATGTTACCGTTAATAATTCTGGCTCACATGAGTAGCAGTGGTGGTGTGAAAAGAGTTTACATTTAATATAATTATAATTATTACAACTAAATACAATCGAATTTGGACCTAATCAAATCCAAGTCTTGATTAGTTCTTTCTCTTTTGTAAGTAAAAAATTGACACATAAATCATGTTAGTTCTAACTAAATATGCTGATGATCATGACGATACAGGTCGAAATGGTTAAGAGCATCTAAATTATTATCATCGATGAGGAACGGCGGCCGCGGTTAGTGCTGTGAAGTGTTTGGAGAATGTTTAGATAGGGAACGAATTGAAAACTTATGTATCCCATTTTCCATCGATCATGAAAAGATTAAAAGATAAATATTAAATACTAATAACGTTGTAATAAATGCAGTTGTACTTATAAGTGAGATAAATATCATAGTACATGTAAATTTCAAAGAATCAAAATATTATGCAGACACATAATGACGTCTCTAAACGAGGCTACTATTAACTTTAAAAAGCATTCTAAATTCAAAATTGATCCTTGTTATTCACCCTGTCGAGATACGCATATCCATAAGAAAGCATTGGAACAGTTCACAAACCTGCTAGGATCTCTGTTGCCGCTCTTTGGTACAGTCCGCGCGGTATCGACACCGATAAATGTATCGTTTTAAATACACACGTATATACGCGTGTCATGCATTTATCCCCGAAGGGGTATACAGAGGCGCAACCATGCCAAGTACCAACTTATCGCCAAGTGTGTTCCGTCCCATGATGTGATAGGAGGCGAGCCTATCGCAATATCGGGCACGAATTCCAGACTCCGGACTGATACTAAGCAAAGAAACCAAATATCACTTTGCCCAACCCGGGATTCGAACTCAGGACCGCAGAGCTCTGCCGTACCGCGCATGCTGTACAACTGCGCTACTGAGGCAGTTAGAATACAGACGTGGTAGAACTTCTCAAATGGAGACCAAGTACCGACAAGCGCAGCGATAAACGTTCATCTACAAGAGGGATAGACGACTGGTAAAGGTCGCGTGAAATAGCTGTATGCAGGCTGAGCTGAAATAGCTGTAGTCAATCACAAAATTATACAGGGATTTTTTTAATATGATCAATATCGCAATTTAGGATAGATTTTTTTTTTTTTTTAATAAAACCATAAAGAAAATCAGCGTTACATCATGTATCAATTGATGTTTAGAGTTCTACAATAGCTGCACGCGTGCCTTGTTCCAGCAATATTTATTATGCGGTTCAAGTCCGCAAACCATATTTTCTCAGTAAAATCGCTAACGAAGCCGCCGGATTGGGATGCTGTCTCAACAACAGTACAGCGATACAGAAATGTACCGGTTTATTAATTTTGTGGCGGCACGATTTACGCACAGCGCCATCTAGTCATGATTACTGGGATCATAACATGAAACAGACAATTACAAGTCCTGACCGCTCATCTGCTAAAGTCATATTGACAATTAATAAGCTTCTCTTTACACAGAAGAAAGCAAACATCTGTTTCTCCAAAGTGGCGACTATCTACCCGTGGCTAAACTCTCATATTTATGAACTCCAGACTCACGTACTCTCGAATGTGAGTCAGTTTATATTTTATATTACATGTATCTTACGGGGAATGACCTAATTATTTTCTGGTACTCATTGATACGTTACTGCATTTTACTACATAACTGAAATACTAGAGATGCAAGCCAGTTCCATAACAGTTACGTGTCACGCCTACTCAATAGCAACACCAGAGCTTTGGTTGTACATTATTCCGTTGCGGCAATATTTTATAATATCTACCAAGCAATAAGTATGATGGTATCTTAATATATTTAGCACCCTAGCCAACATCAGCAGCACTTGGTGCAGCAAATACATTAAACGTTTTGTACCTACCATCCTGCAAGCGAATTGTAGCACAAATTGACTGTCTCAGTGGCGTAGTTGAATTGCAGCCAGACTGCTCAGTTAAGGTATAGATTTAGATTCCCGGGTCGAGCTAAATGCTATTATGTTATCCTGTTCAGTATCTGACTACCTTCGAAAATAACAAGTGTGTGTAGATATTTTTTAGCTTCGTACACTAGTTACATATGTAAACTTTAACTATGCCGAATCTCACTCTACTCCACGCACATAATTTTCATAGAACGGAATCCGAAGTAGTCACATAACACAGTACAGTATTAGTATCAAGGTCCTGAATTCTTTAGGGAAGGAAAAACAAAATATTATACAAATATAATGTTTTGAATCAATCTAATGTCAAAACCCGTTAATTAAAGCCATACAAGATAAGATATTTTTCAAATGTAGTTTTTCCTTCTTTGAACATGGTATTATATAAATTATGAAGGTATAATATTATTCTCATTTGGCTGAGTAACACAGTAAATGGTCGAGCGTTGGTAAGTCAAATCGACTTAACGGCACCCACAAATATTAGCTTTCGGTTTTTTATAACGAAAATAATTATTTATCAGGACTTTTAGAAAACTCATCCTTCCTTAATGGTTTGTATCTGGTATAATAAACGGTTTTCGGCAGCAGAATACGAGCCTGCAGCTGAATCCGCACGCTTTCCCTCACAATATAATAAAAGTTTTAAACAGAAATAGCAGAATAACAGTTAAATAGAAGGTTCATAAGCATATAGACAACATTAAGGGAGCCGGGACAGTAGCTCGCGCCGGTGTTGTGCCCGAGTGGCGCGTAAAGTTTTAATGTGCTCGTCGATAAAGAGGCGCTCTAAGGGCGCCGCGCGACCGACTCCCGCCGACACCCGCTAGCCCTCCAATTTCATGGCACGTTAAAAGCATAATGTTATGTTTACCGGAAGTAGGTATTGCCAAGTTGCGATATTGATTTTTAGTTATTCTATGTATTTTTCTAAATTATACTCGCATAGAATTCAAATCCAGGGAATAATAATTATGGTTTTTGAGAACATAATTCATCCAATTGTTAGTGTTTGGAGAACTCGCCCACTTATCCGGATCAGCAGATTTGTCTTTAGCCAGATAGATGGTTAGTGGAACAGAACGTGCTGAAGTATAGACAAGTGTAGTGTAGGGCACCAATCGCTCTGCACAATGGTCAACCAATTATAAAGGAGGACCAGAGAACGGTACTTTAAGATTTAAATACACCCACTTTATACCTGTGTTTTAATCACAGTGTGAATAAAACACAGACAATATAACTAGGAAGACGTATTGTCTAAGATTTTAAATATGAAAACCATCATCAAAATATTATCTTACTGGTGAGAAAGGTATACTATGATACCTCGTGTAAGATGAACGCCTTGTCACTCGTCAGAAAAATATGTTTGTGAAAATTGTGCGCGGAGGGAGTATACACTGACGTTGAGTCAACCACTTATATCATGCGTATCATTTGTTTGACATTCGAGTGTCGGTCCTGTCGCTCACAAGGCATGTATAATATGTTCCTTATAATCGTTATGAGGGAGGGTAGCGTATTTTTTAATAATATCTGTTGACTTAGCGACGTGTGCAGTGTACACGTGACGCAAAATCACCATATTAGCGTATGACGGTATTTCGCGTTCCAAAGACAGTTTGCATTATACATTCCGTGAGACAGAACTATTCGATATTAGGGATTTAAATATGATAGCTCTATTGGCGGTCATATTAAGACGTCGCAGTAACATATTTTTCCTATTTACTCGATATCTAATATTCATCACTTACCGGTGACATCTGAAAAATTACGTTGCATATAAAATTAAAATAATTTTAATATTAAAATACCCACAACTTATAATATAAATAATAAAAAAATCTCGATTGTATGAAAATTTTGAATTAAACATATTATAAACTTAGCTCCTTGGTGTATCGACTTATGACTGATAAAGCATTCATTTATTGCCCGACAAAGATAAATACTCATATTAAAAAATCATTTTCTAAAAACGCCGTTATGATAAAATTTACCTGGTTTTTTCGTCGTACAGAAATAGGCTGCCCTGTTATGATGGGTGTTTTTTAAACTCTCTATATAGTTATTAAAAAGGAACAGCATTTTTAAATTTAAAATTCCATATTTTCTTTGCGTTTTCTGTTTTCGATGCTCAACCGACCATTTCGTAACAAGGTTCGAAAACTGGCAGAAGGTTTGAAAGTGCAGCAAAGAAAAAAAGATGCAGTTGATCAATGTTGCCACGACTGATGATGACTATTACGCTTCATATTAATTGTATGTAAACTAATAATATATGTGAGATTTATGTTCAGCAGTGGACTTCATGTAGCTGATGATGATTATGAAATAGTTGACAGTCCTAACCAGCAATTGCATAATAAACTGATGTTTTTAGTAATGAGGGATGCGGCTACATCAGTGTCGGCAACAACAAATCGACTTAACGGCACCCACAAATATTAGCTTTCGGTTTTTTATAACGAAAATAATTATTTATCAGGACTTTTAGAAAACTCATCCTTCCTTAATGGTTTGTATCTGGTATAATAAACGGTTTTCGGCAGCAGAATACGAGCCTGCAGCTGAATCCGCACGCTTTCCCCTCACAATATAATAAAAAGTTTTAAACAGAAATAGCAGAATAACAGTTAAATAGAAGGTTCATAAGCATATAGACAACATTAAGGGAGCCGGGACAGTAGCTCGCGCCGGTGTTGTGCCCGAGTGGCGCGTAAAGTTTTAATGTGCTCGTCGATAAAGAGGCGCTCTAAGGGCGCCGCGCGACCGACTCCCGCCGACACCCGCTAGCCCTCCAATTTCATGGCACGTTAAAAGCATAATGTTATGTTTACCGGAAGTAGGTATTGCCAAGTTGCGATATTGATTTTTAGTTATTCTATGTATTTTTCTAAATTATACTCGCATAGAATTCAAATCCAGGGGAATAATAATTATGGTTTTTTTGAGAACATAATTCATCCAATTGTTAGTGTTTGGAGAACTCGCCCACTTATCCGGATCAGCAGATTTGTCTTTAGCCAGATAGATGGTTAGTGGAACAGAACGTGCTGAAGTATAGACAAGTGTAGTGTAGGGCACCAATCGCTCTGCACAATGGTCAACCAATTATAAAGGAGGACCAGAGAACGGTACTTTAAGATTTAAATACACCCACTTTATACCTGTGTTTTAATCACAGTGTGAATAAAACACAGACAATATAACTAGGAAGACGTATTGTCTAAGATTTTAAATATGAAAACCATCATCAAAATATTATCTTACTGGTGAGAAAGGTATACTATGATACCTCGTGTAAGATGAACGCCTTGTCACTCGTCAGAAAAATATGTTTGTGAAAATTGTGCGCGGAGGGAGTATACACTGACGTTGAGTCAACCACTTATATCATGCGTATCATTTGTTTGACATTCGAGTGTCGGTCCTGTCGCTCACAAGGCATGTATAATATGTTCCTTATAATCGTTATGAGGGAGGGTAGCGTATTTTTAATAATATCTGTTGACTTAGCGACGTGTGCAGTGTACACGTGACGCAAAATCACCATATTAGCGTATGACGGTATTTCGCGTTCCAAAGACAGTTTGCATTATACATTCCGTGAGACAGAACTATTCGATATTAGGGATTTAAATATGATAGCTCTATTGGCGGTCATATTAAGACGTCGCAGTAACATATTTTTCCTATTTACTCGATATCTAATATTCATCACTTACCGGTGACATCTGAAAAATTACGTTGCATATAAAATTAAAATAATTTTAATATTAAAATACCCACAACTTATAATATAAATAATAAAAAAATCTCGATTGTATGAAAATTTTGAATTAAACATATTATAAACTTAGCTCCTTGGTGTATCGACTTATGACTGATAAAGCATTCATTTATTGCCCGACAAAGATAAATACTCATATTAAAAAATCATTTTCTAAAAACGCCGTTATGATAAAATTTACCTGGTTTTTTCGTCGTACAGAAATAGGCTGCCCTGTTATGATGGGTGTTTTTTAAACTCTCTATATAGTTATTAAAAAGGAACAGCATTTTTAAATTTAAAATTCCATATTTTCTTTGCGTTTTCTGTTTTCGATGCTCAACCGACCATTTCGTAACAAGGTTCGAAAACTGGCAGAAGGTTTGAAAGTGCAGCAAAGAAAAAGATGCAGTTGATCAATGTTGCCACGACTGATGATGACTATTACGCTTCATATTAATTGTATGTAAACTAATAATATATGTGAGATTTATGTTCAGCAGTGGACTTCATGTAGCTGATGATGATTATGAAATAGTTGACAGTCCTAACCAGCAATTGCATAATAAACTGATGTTTTTAGTAATGAGGGATGCGGCTACATCAGTGTCGGCAACTGTTTCGTTCCTAAGCCCCGCAACCGCGAGCCGCCCACGTCACAGCATGAGCGACGACAACGAGCGGGAGTCGTGCCTGCGAATAAAACCATTGTGCCGCACCACTATTGACTCGCGACCGTTGCCAGTAGCTATTGTAATGAGATACGTACAGTATCGCCTTGTGTATCACGCTCTCTCGATGGGGGTAGGTAGGTAACTATTTGCCGTACGTGGTTTTGTTTCATCACGTTATGGAGCATACCTTACATCATATTCGGGTCATATTCAAATAAGTAAACCCTCAGCTCACGAATACCTGACCAAAAACAAGGCTTAGGTTCTCACCATATTGACTGCTAAAAGACCAATGACGCGATTCTACACAACTGACAATTATGATTGGGATTCGATTTTTGCCACCAAGCATGTCTGTAAGCAATGGTTATAATGAAATATTGCTATTGTTTATCGACTGTGATGATGTTTATCATCAGGTAAACGACCTACGTCTCGATATTGAATAGTATAAAAGTAAATGTATGTAATTGGCACACTGCCAGGCGGGCGGCGGTGCACGCCCATCTGATTACCGCGGGTGAAAGTGAAACACGTTGGAATGCAAAGGTCAATAGATTGTTGTGATGAGCTGCGAAACGCGAGGCCGAGGGTTCAATACTCGGACAGAGAAGCGTATATATTTATAAGCAAATGGGTCGGATATAAACTGCTCTCCAACATAAACATCAACAATACTCAAAGTATCACGGATGCGCTATAACTCTTTAAAGAATTAAAAATAAGGTGGGAGCAGATGTTTCGACAATCTCTATGAGTTTTGTACACATAACATATTCTGTGAATTAAAGTACGCGTGGAAATTAGATAGGCACTGATTTTATTTGAAATATAAATGTAATCTTGTGTCTATGATCTCAACGGTCTGTTTTACACGACTTGTTGGAAGCATAGACTGTGGCTTTTGTATTTGGTCGGCTAATTTAATGGGGCCAATATGAAAGCATGTTTGTTAAAGGAAATAACATATTTTTTTCAAATTCGTTAATAAATGACTGTTCAACATAACAAACATTGAAAACCAGTCCACATCGAATTTAGATTCTGCTCGTTTCTTCAAGTCGTTTAAAATATCTCGTTCATTGACCGCTCACTACTATCGAGAGCCAATGCATTATAAACACTTTCGTTTGTAGCTGATTTAATACAACCCGCATTTAGGATCCCTCGCTCTCCACTAATCGAGAACAACATGAGTGTTGTGTTTGCATTCATTCACTCTGTTTGCAAAGTGCATTCACCTTTATTTATTGAAAACGTATTATATACAACTGACGAGGAACTGGGTTTGCTTCTCAAATCAATTATTCGGTTTGAGTCTAATTGAGAAAAGAAACACACTTATTTAGTAATGGCACTCCCGACGTTGGTATTTGGTCCGGTAAATAAGACAATATTGCATGGCGCAAACGTGCAACGCCATCTATTATCGTGTACTCGAACTATTTTATAAGAGCGCAAAATTAAAATAACTATCGGAATTGAAATGCACCAAAATTTTGGATTTGATCCAAGGATAATCGACTTCTTTTTTGGTTACATTTACTGCAGAAAGGTAAACAGGATAAGAAAACGTACATGTAAATACTTTGACGGTACGTAAGGTCATTAATCTGTATCAGTCCAGCGTGGTGACGAAACTCTCCGTCATTAGTGGAGAAAGCCCATGATTAACACTGGAAAATTTAATACGACTGATAATACATAGTATTGTATTAGAAATGTTGACATTGCACTGATGCGACAACTTGGTATTACCCACGATAATGTACGAAATTGCGGCAAACGTAATCTCCGCGATGACTGCACGAGAATAAATAAACCCAAGCATTAGTTATAATGATATAAATATACAAAACAAAAAACACATCTCGCCTTTGGGCAATGAAGGGGCAGGCAGAGGTACAGGGCACCCACTTATCATAATGGGTTATTTGGGAAAAATAACGTTGTTACAATAAAATATAACTTAACAGTATAATATAATATTATAATTTTAATTAGCTAATGTAACAACAACATTTCCAGCATTTCCTACATATTATGTAAAGTATATATATACATATTATAACCATAGCCATGTTTAAAACGTATCTTCTTCCATGTCATTGTGTGATAAGGGACGAGACTGTTGCTAAATCGCACGCAAATTATAGACTCCGGACGGATACCGCACAAAAAAACCCAATAAGCATCACTTTGCTCGATCGGGGATCCGAATCTGGGACATCAGAGCGGTGTCGTATGGCGCACATAAATATACATGATTTTGAATACAACGATGATTATATTTTTATTTCCTATAAAATAAAACTAAAGACTGTTGAGTATTAAAAATATTCACGTTCCCTATCACAAGTTAATATTACAAACATAAAATTTTGACAATTGAAATAATAACGCTCAACTTTCATAAGTATGAAATTTTTTTTGGCTTTAAAGCTTAAAAATACTTGTAGTAAATATTATTTGAGATACAAGTTTTGCATCGTGAGTACCTTAATGTCATCAACTTTTCCTGTAAGACAGCGCATAATCGAATCGATGTAGAGATCATTGAACCAACGTGTTCCTACCTTGTTGTAAAATAAAAAATAGGGTTACTACACAACGAATATATTTATAAGAAAACAGCCCCTAAAAACGCAAACATATACCCAGGGTTATACTAAACTGTACATTTTACTGCGTAGACTATTAACGCCAGTCGACAGCCGTTCACACGTGTTCATGATTCCGTACTGAGCAGTTCCAGGTACCATTCCGGGCGGAGCGATGGCGACAAAATGCTGCAGCCTGCTGTCAATGACCGGCAGCCACTTAATATGTTAGTGGTCAAATCGCGGTTACGCTGGTTGGGTGTATAACGCGAATGAAGCATCTGGACGGTATGCATACCCTCTCACAAATCTCCAAACAGCATTTTTTTCACGTGTAAACACTTCTACTCTACTTTTCAAACGCTCTCCTTTGGACGTTGGTTTTAAAAAAGACCAATAACTGTTTTATGGCTTTGAATGACGAGACGAGCTTGCCGTTCGTCTGATGGTAAGCTATACGATCGCTCATAAACAGTAGAAACACCATCTAACACCTTGAATTACATAACATTGTTTGGTATTCCACTGCGCTCGCCATCCTGAGACATGAGATGTTAAGTCTTATTATGTCCAGTAGTTATATTGGCTACAATGTCCCACAAACTGAAACACATCATCAAAATTAACATTAATTTGTTTGGAGTTACCATACCAGTATGAGGGATCTTATCTGGACGCGATCTAAGTCTTATCAGTGCTGACCGTAGAACCGAGCTTTAATCTACCTTTTTTTTTTTTTTTTTGGTTTCGCGGAGAAAGTCCCTTATTACTACCGCCCAGCCTTCGTGGGGGGTGACTGAGCGGTTATGCTGGGGTAACCGTGCCTTACGGCCCGGCGTTGAGCCGCCCGGATTTGATGACGACCTTCGGGCGACCGCCGGGCCGAGTCCCTAACCCTATATACAACTTAACCTATGCACGGCCTACCAGCTAAAACTCCGCGGTGGCCCTCTTCGGCGCATTAGGGACGGCTGCGGGCTTCCTCTGACGTTGAAGTGTCTAGTCTGCGACCGCAGCCGCCCCTGCGCGGTGCCGCCTTGCGGCCCGTCTCCTATGGGTGGGGGGCTCAGAAGCCCCCGCGCACCGAAGGACGCCCTCGGCGTCTACGGCAGCATGAGGCCAACTACACACTGCCGTCCATCCCGGGGTCACCACAATGTGCTAAGCATGCACAACCTACACCAGCGGCCGACAGCCCCTGTTGCCCGCCGGCGACCCCCGATGGCCCCTATTAGTCGCCTTTACGACAGGCAGGGGATACCGTGGTGGAATTCTCCAAACGCCCCCAGTCCACAGGGCGGGAGACGCCGGTCAGTCGTCCACCCGGCGCCTCCTACGTCTTCTCTGGCGGCGAGAGGGATCCTCCCTTTCCCGATCCCTCTCGGCACTCTCCTTCTGCGAGAGGACCATCTCGCAGAAGTGGGCCACCGCACGCCAGGCCCCCTGGCTGCCGACCATGGAAGCGACCACTGCCGGCAGCGAGAGGTCATCTCCGACGACCGACCTTAGAGCGCTGCGCTCTTCGTCCCAGGCTGGGCAAGACTCCAGAGTATGTTGGGCCGTGTCCAGCGGGCAGTTGTCACAGTGGTGACACACGGCTGCCACCTCAGCCCCTACGATATGACACAGATACTCACCGAAGCAGCCATGCCCGGTGAGTACCTGCGTCAATCGGAAGGTTGCCGCACCGTGGCGCCTGTCCAGCCACTCAGCAAAGACAGGTCGCACTGCCGCGACGGTCCGGAGCCCCGCTGATGGGACCTCCAGTCTGAGACGCCATTCCTCCACGGCGGCTCGCCGTAGGGAGGCCCTCTTGGCCTCTACTTCCTTCGGGGCCGGACACTGCCCACGACTGATCGCCTCCTCCCTCCAATGAAAGGTGTTGGAGAGAGATTTGGCGTCCAGATCCCAGGGCAGAAATCCGGCCAAAAGACAAGCCGCCTCGAACGAGACAGTGCGGTACGCCCTGATCGCCCGCTGCGCCACCACGCGCTGCGGGCCCCGCAGGAGAGCGGCAGAACGCGCTCTCAGGGCGTCAGCCCAAACCGGGCTGCCATATAGTGCCATGGACCGCACGACCCCGTGGTACAACCTTCGGCAAGGAATACTAGGACCTTCCAGGTTGGGCAGCAGGCTAGAAAGAGCGCCCGCTGCCCGGGACAATTTCGTCTTCAACTTCATGAAGTGGGTGCGAAAGTCCCACCGGCTATCTAAAATTAGACCCAAATACTTCATATCTTTGCCGATAGGAATCCGCACCCCTTCCACAACGATGTGGGCACCGGCTGGTGGCCCTCTCCGAGGCCCGTGAAAGCAAATGGCCTCAGTTTTCTCGAGGGCCACCTTCAACCCTAACCGGCGAATCCTACTAATTACGTGGCCGGTGCCCACTGCCGCCAAAATTGCTGCGCCCTGGAAGGTCCCAGATGTCGCCGTGACCAATGTGTCATCAGCGTAACACGTCACGTCGACGCCCCGGAGATTGGCACCACGGAGCACCCAGTCGTATCCGATGTTCCACAGGAGTGGGCCCAAGACCGAGCCCTGTGGGACACCGCACGACATCGCTCTTCGGTGCCACCCGTTGGCGCCCGGATACACCACGTCTCTGTTAGAGAGATACGCGTGCACCAGACGCCGAAGATAGGGTGGTACCACGTGGTACCGCAGTGCCTCGTGGATGCACGGCCAGGGTAGCGAATTAAACGCGTTTGAAATGTCCAATGAGACTGCCAACACCACTTTGCCCCTGGCCACTGCATCATCCGCCTGTGACTTGACCCGCAGAATCGCGTGGACGGTGGAGCGTCCCCTTCTAAATCCATACTGGTTATCGGCCAGATTTGGACCGACCCTCTCGAGGTGCTCGACCAGGCGAGCATGGATAATACGCTCGAAGAGTTTTGCAACCTCGTCGAGCAACACGATGGGTCGGTAGGCCGACGGTGACTCTGCGGGTCGCCCCTCTTTCTTCAGCCGGACGAGCTTCCCGGTTTTCCAGCGCGCCGGAAAGACGCCCTGCTCCAGACAGGCGGAGAACAGACTGCAGAGCCTCGGCCCTAGATGCTCGAGGGCTAGCACCCAGGCTTTCCCGGGGATGCCATCGAGCCCCGGGGCCGTGTTCTTACTCCGCAGCCGAAGCACTGCCGCCCGCATTTCCGCGGGCGAAACCTCCGGGATATCCCTTGCCGAACTCATTACCGACGATGACGCCACTTCCGGAGGCGCCATCGGTGGAGGAATGGTCTCATCGGTGGCCGGGAACAAGACCGCGACTACGTTGGCCACAAAGTCCGGCCGGAGACTCTCCGAGAGTGGGGGCGCCGCTGGGCGAAGTTTATTCATGACCAAGCGATAGGGGCGTCCCCACGGGTCCCCGTCGAGAGTCTCCAGAAACTCCTTCCGTGCCGCGACCTTGGCCCTATGAACGGCCACCCGCAGCGCTCTCTTTGCCTCTTTGTAAAGGCCATAGAGCCGCCGCTCCTGGTCCTCGTGCTCTTGACTCCGAAACCGTCGACGACGATGCCTGGCGTATCGGCGGCGCGCAGCAACGCAGAGCGTGCGCAACTGCGCTAACTCCGCCGACCACCAGTACACCTGTCGCCGCGGCGGACGACGGATGGCTCGGGGCATAGCGGCGTCGCAGACATCCGTCATTGCTACCCCGAACCACTCCGCCTCCTGCTCGACCCGCACCGGTCCCTCCGGCTGGGGGAGCCACGACATAACCAGAGCGGCCAGCCCTAGGGCCTCTTTGTCGAGGCGACGAAGAACCCACCGCGGGAAGCTTTAATCTACCTAGCATTAAATCTACGTAGTATGGAAACGGCGGAAAGCCGTCAACATGCGAACAATGCGTCTAAAAGGAGCTTTACGTTAAATGTGAAATGACCTGTCTTATGAGGACCTAGAGTTTCAGACTATGGTAGTGGATTCTAGGTGGATTGGAAGGTGATTGAAAGGGACAAATGAATCATATCGTTGACGCCATATACAAGTTGCGATCATAAAATGTTACTCGTCATCAGCAGCTGTTGCTTGTCATTGAGCCCGCTAATTATACTGTCGATGTTAATACGATGACTTTCATTGACAAAACACTTAAACATCTCGCCTTTCAATTTTTATTCAAACAACTTACGTTCATTCATGCCACAAGCTCTTTTATGAACACGATCTATGAAATATCTAATCGTAATTGTAAGAAGTACACTTATAATTAGACGCTTTCATGACAGCGACACGGGGCGGACGGGCGGACAGGCGGATGGACGAACGGGCGGCTAGGCGGAAAGCGGCGGATGGGCGGAAAGCGGCGGATGGGCGGAAAGCAGCGAACAAGTGAATACGGTCAACAGTGGGCGGATAACGTCGCTCGATGAGGATTTATTAATTGCGAAGTTGTCAGCACTTCATCGACCGTCGTTTGATTGATCAGAGCGGCTGATAAAGAGTTGTGGCTTTTGTTCTCTACTTGTGGGCAGTAATGCGAGACGGAGACAACAATATACTAATGCTCTAACTAAAGTGGGATGGTGATATTCTAAATATTAAAGAGGATGTCTTATTACAGTCCAATGAGCTTGTCATGGCTTAGTGGGAGACTGATAACATAATTCCAATGAATGACGAGTTAATTAATAATGAAATAGAAGCTAGCGAGTAGATCATGGTTTCGTAAGATTGTAATGGAGATTTGAATGAGATGCCCAAAGATAATATTATGGTTTCAAAATGAAATAAGCTATTTATTACCTACGAGCTAAAAAGTATGAACAATATATTTATTAAAATATGAGAGCCAAATACTAATATTTTTATATTGAACTTATGGCGGTATACGGTCGTTTAGTCTTTATTTCACATTAACAGAATGGCTATGATTATAAAATAAAATTAAAATAGTACTGTAAAATATAAGCTTTGCGAGATGTGTTTGTAAACAACATCTTTAAAATGCTAACCAAAACAAAAATCAAACACCTAGTTTTATAAAGTAGCAAGTGATTTACGTGTTATAAAATATTTTTTAAGTTAATAAATGCCCGCTCGTGGACACGTGGACTTCAGCGCTGCCATTGCACAGCGTGATGTGATTATGAGTCTGAGTATGGCGAGTGGCGCGGCGCGGCGTGTTGACGGGTTTGGGAGCTAACCGCATAACAGCGACCTGTCGCGCGGCAACATGCTAGTTGACGTCGCGATGTGCATAGGTTTATAATGTTCTCTTATTAATTCCGGACCCGATATGTATAGGGGCCGTGAGGGAATCGACGTATAAAATAATATTACTGTAGAGTTTATATACGTGATCTACTTTTTAGTTTCATTACCTCATCCAAAGCTAAAACAGATGCCCTGTATCTATTACTAACGTAGTCTACTGCGTCATCAAATTATAATCTAATTCCAATAGGAATATTTATAAGAGGTTTTAGAATAATAATATAAAAACGCATGTTTTCCAAAAGCTTTAATTGCATTGTTGTGACAATAGGCCACGTCATTCATAAAAAAATATCACCTTCGCTTTCGGTAATTAAACAATATGCAAGTGACTCTCGTGGACTTATACTTCTTACAAATACAATAGGTTTAAAACAAACGGATCGCAAACTCTTTGACCCGCTACTCAAAACACTCACCAATAATCACTTCGATACCTGTCTTAGATAATTATAGGAGTTAATTAAACTTTAACCAACTCGCAAACTCCGGTAACTCTAAACCTGAGCTTAACAGTATAAAATCGTTATTGATACCGTCGGTAAGTTAACCTATTAACTTGATAGTTAATCCGCGACTTACTCAACTTAGCAGAGCTTCTCTTAACGGGACATTGGAGGGGGGAGGGAGGAAGGCACCCCGGTTTATACGCAATGTACACGCTTTTAGAATACACGTTAAGGTCATAAATAAAAGGCTTAGACAGTATATAATACAGGGCTGATATTATTATTGGTGTTTGTAGGCAAGCTTGAATTGTGAACCGTAAAGTTCTGCGATCGTTTCACAGAATGATCAAAATAGGTTCGTGTAGGTTTTTCAAAATGAAAATAAGTAAACATTTTCTAAAATGTTTAAAACGTAGTAGGTACCTTTTAAGTTGCAGTGCATTGTAGTTCAAAGTCTTAGATAGTTTTGCTATTGGTTAATGGCGAGCTGTTGTCTCATTTGTAATTGCTCCGTTGTAACAAAAATATAATCGACCTTATTAACTTACTCGGAAGATCGTTACACGCTACGTGTCAAGTGTAGCTTTCGGCGCGGTACACACTACACGCCTAACTCATGTTTCATTACATATGATTACATTACAAGCGCCGCATCTCGTCTCGCGTCTCGCGTGAGCTACGCCCTTATTAAAATGTATCGCTCAGTGCGTTTTGATTACTCCATTAAGGAGATTGCGGGTTAGATTCTTTGTGGCGGTGGATTGTCGCGTGATGTGAATATTATATTACTCGACATCGTTATGTCACGCAGAACATGTAGGCGATAAAAGTAACATGTAACGAAATTAAATGTGCATAGATTTTGTGTTAATATCATCAATGTGGCAATCTTAATTGTATGTATTTTATACCATTATCAGATACAGGCTCTTACCCTCTGTAAACTCATACTACAAAGATTATGCTATGACAGATTATGGTTTTTATATGACAGGACTTCTCAGAGCCATCGCACCGCAATCGTATAGCACGGCCCTTGTAGCCTCGCCATTGTTAAACACAGAACACATGCGCTCTCCATCAAACACAAAGGCCTGCAGCACACTGTGCTCGAACAATCCGATCCTCCACTCCGTGGGGAGTGCGGTTGCAGCGCCTGTCTGTGCCTCACAAATCCGTGACAAAAAGTGCCGCGGCGGCGGGCGGCGGGCGGTAGACGGGCGACGCCGGCAAACAATGCTAACTAGACGACAAAACACTGATTACCAGCCGCCGCCCTGATATCCGCCTAATGAATTCACCCAGCTCCGGCTCACTCGCTATTTCAATTACTGTCTGCCGGTACTGGGGTACAATACATACTCGAAACAAAGACGCTTTAACGCGTACATCGTCGCTTCTGTAACCAAGTCCACGGTGATTACTACTACATAGAACGCAATGGACTTTGTGTTTGATAAATCGCTGTCAGCAATTGTAGCGGTGACCGATGTCTGCATTTAGAACTGCACTAATCCCTCTTCATTAAGGCATTACCTTTGACATACACGTGCAATGCTGATTAACTACGGTATTAAAAAGTTGTGAAATGAACACAGCCGGCAATGGATTAAAGACTTGATAACAATCTGCACCCGTGTATTTGTTCATAATGGTTTGTTTTGTTTGTATTTCATTGGAGTTAATTAAGAGACGGTAATACCGGTCCTTTGTTAATAGAATTGTGTATCAAAATAGTAACAATGACTCGGTGGCGAATTATTTTAAGATACAGAGTATTGTACAAAAAGAGTTTTATATTTTATTTTTATTGTACATAGATAATCAGCTTTATTATTTATAATATCCTTTTATAATGGTAATTAGTCGAGTGATCCTTTTTTCAATAGGTAATTCTCAATTACGATAATCTATTGCAGATACATATTATGAGCCTGCAATCAGATAGTAAATATCTACCTCATTATTTTCCATCAATTTTGAATTTTAGAAGCAAAAGCATCAATATATTTTTTATATTCATCGTAGCTGACGTATCTTTTAATAATTTCAGTACTCTTTACATAACTTAGTTTATTTTCTGCCTTCATTCTCCAAAACCCAGTAAGTTTAAAATGGTAGATGTAAAGTACACACTCGTAAACAGTACGTATAAATGCACCGTACATACCTACATGTGGAGCAAATAACATCAGCGTGGCGGAACGAATACCACACACAGATCGCCTTAAACGAGTCGAGTGCAGTCTAGGTGTCTGCGTTCTTAATTAAACAATTCTAGGTTGATAGGTGCGGGGGTGGTGCGGGGCGGTGCGGGGCGGTGCGGTGGAGGGGCGGACGGAGCTCATGATAGCTGTCGAGTGCCAATAATTGGTGCAATTGGCATTCCTCGCGACGGCCGGCTCCTGCTTAACCGCAGGAGGGCGACCCCGCGGCTAATGAACCGCCACTGTACTGCGCAGTGCACTCGGCCGGGCTGGTGTTCACACGCGACTCTCCACTGCTGCAGCCTACAGCCCTAACATATGTTAATTGAGGTGCTTTGTAGTTAGATTGTTTGTTTATAAGTACGAGTTTTAACAAAATAGCTGTGCTATTGTGTTACATGATGTGTGCGGGTTCTTTTATATTCAAAACCTAGATTTTTACCTATTATTATACTATGTCCTAGAAATGTAGACATTACTAATACGCGTAGTTAATGTAAAGCAAATATAACAGCTAAAAGCTACACAATATGTAACATGTTCACGTAAATAAAGTTGTGCACATATTCTTGCTTGACTTGAGTGTAGCAATAAACTATACAACAAGAGTATCGGCTCTATAAACTCCGAGTCATATATGAAAACCGATGCGTTAGTGGAGCACAGTAAGCTATAAGTAAGGCGCCGGGGCCTCAACTATGTCTCAAGATAAAAACTTAGCACATTAAGTGCGGCTGTCGGTTAGCCGGCGTCTTTGTTCGGCGCATATCTTAATAAACTTGTGAGCAGCGCAGTGTCGAGAGAAGTGGTCGCGCACGTCGGTGCATTACTTCAAAACTGTTGAATTTAGCTCAAAGTGAGCGATGTATTATGAAACACGAGTTACTGAAGCGCTACTTTATCGGCAGATACTGCGGCGAGCGCTCGCTCTCTGAACTTTCAAAATTCTTAATGGCTGTTCAAAGATGTTTTATTTAGCACCTTCGTTGTATGATAGCAATTACCCACGAAGGATAAATTCTAATGAATAATGTGAATATTTTATATTTCATGTTTACTGTTTTTCTATCTAGGTAGAGTAGTTGTACTGCAGTGCTTTGAGGTCCTGAGTCCGTTTCCCGTGTCGGGCAAAGTGTTATCACATTATGGGATGGAATACACTTGGAGAAAAGTGGGTGCCTGGTTGCCCCATGGACACCCCTTCAGGGATTAATGCGTGATGTGTGTTTGTTTTGTAACTGTTTTTCTCGATAGTTGCCACAGTTATGCCGACTGGTTTCTTTGTTGTATCGAGATGGTAGAGCTATACTAATAGTATTATCTACAGTTGAAGCGTAAAGACTCATTTAATGCTGCGTTTCGTTACCTTAGAGTAGTTCTCGGAAGCCTAATAAATCCTTCATTCTGACCAAGTTCTACAACTTATTAAAGAATGTGAATTCACGCAAAATTCCTCTAATATACGGATATTCAATTTACGCAATGATTTGATTTGATGATTAATGCATTGTGTAATCCGAGCTTGAGCCGAGAGCCTGCCGTAATGTTCAGAGCAATAAGTCCGCGGGTAACATTTACACGACTTACTGGGCAGTGATATAGTATGCTGTTATCAAAACTTTTTACAGGTTAAATTATACGAGTAAGTATATAAGTTTGGATGTAGAGTAATGAAAGCACGAATTCTTTCATTAATAGATAGCAATATAATACTATAAGGCATCTATTAGGGGTTATTATACAGATACACTATATTTCTCTTGGTAGATGAATATTCGCATCGTTGCCTTTGTCGATACAAGCGAGCTCGTCTAACAAAGTTACAGTTTTTCCAAATGGAAAGTCATTCGTAGAGAGCAGAGAGCGGCGAGCGGCCGCCGCGTCAGACGTCCGCCGGGAGTGATACGGCAATCCACGCGGAAGAGCAGGGCTGCCAGCGACATAAACACTTTAAGCTCTAACTTTTAGTATGACACGTGGAGACTTATTCTATGTGTAAGAAACAGCGCACTATATAATCATTATTTACGTTATTATTTTTATAATTACAGTTTTGGAAAGGAAAAATCATAAGTTAAATTCCCAGGCATTGAAAATCTCAGACATAGCGGTAAATAGTGAAACAAGACAATAGAATGTTTAGAATTACTGTCAAAAGTAACATTAATACGTATAGTAGTAAATGATTGAATTATTGAATTAAGACACACAAGTCAGGGACAGCCCTGCAGGGAGACGCAGCGAGGAGTGTCGCGCGGAGTACTGGCGAGACGATAAAACAATTACGCGCCGCGACACCTCGCGCTAAACGCATTACCGGAGGTGCAGCGACACACACCTGCGTGCCGACGACAACGCCTACTCTAACCGTTTTGTTTATACTGCTAGATGAGACAGATAGGTCTCTCTTTGACGTCAAGGGCTTCTGCGAATGGCGTATTTTACACGCATGAATAGCGAAGGTTTTTGCGTGTTTTAGTTGCGTTCGTAGTGTATTGTGAGTTCGTTTGAAAATGTCATACGCGTAGGTTGTACGCCGACGTGTACAGCAACCGCCCCAGATATTTGGATTACAATAGAATAAAGCTGCACTGAACTACACTCGTCATTCTGAGACGTTAGTTACTTCAGCTACACACAAACTTCAGTGTTCAGACACTCCCCTGTCTATCTGTCCGGTTGCCCACTAACCCGACGCTGTTGTCACGCAAAGCCATAGTCGGCTCTCTGATCGAGTTAAATTCGGAATTGGACAGAGAACCTCAACAGTCACGTGGCTCCCTCACGCGGGAGTCAAACGCGACGTGTAGTGCCGTGACATGACAGGTCACTAATAGCAGGAATGCGCGAATGGAAATGAAACTGGGAAGTATAGTAGAGTAGGAAATGGAATAGCCATAGTAAGGTAACTTTTTTTGATAATTTAAAGTACTACCTAAGTTAAAGCCACATGTAACAGTTGAGAAAAGTACGGGCATTATCATAATGACCGTTAATAATTTGTTTTGCTAAACTAAAAAAAAAATCTTAGGAACATTTTTAAGGGGGATTTCCAACTTATTGTGTCTACGTGGATAAAATATTGCCTAGTAATAAAAGTTACCTCTTTGGTCTAGTTTCAATCATGCTTTTAACGATTAAGCTTTGAGATCCATTTCCAGGTTCAACGGATAAATTTTTTGCAACTTTATCGATGCCAGAATTTTTGAAATTATATCATTTTACTAAAATACATCTGACTTTTTCGGAGATGGGATTTACTTTCCTACCTGATAATATGGTTAATGGTCGGTTCCTTCCCTATGACAACAGAAAGAGCGAAGTGTTCGTGCCTTAGTTACGCCTCTGCCTATCCCCTAGATATCAAAGGCGTTAGTAAACGTGTTAACTTATTTAACTTTCTTTGCCACAATGTTTCACATTTTAAGCATCCGATCTCTGGAGTACACTACACATACTTTTTACATACAATGTAAATCTTGTAAGAAACTTGTATGTATTCGGAGGGGTTATCGAGTTTCAACCGAAAATGATTTAATAACAGGCAAGATTATACTTTTCGATGTAACAAGTGCAGTGTCCGGACGGTGTCAGAGCCGTGTTGTTTTATAACATTTAAATATTGACAGTTATAAAGTTTTAATTTACGTGTGAACACGTTTATTTGGAAACATTTTTGCAGGTCAGATTGTTAGAACACTATCAAAAGAGACGTTGAATTTGATCCTTGGACCAGACAAATGTGTATCATCCGTAATCATAAGGTAAGAGCGTTTAGCGACATAAATTTTCTGAAAATTTACGACACAAGACAGTGAGACACCTATTTGATTATGGGAATATTTAGAACTAAATAGGTAATATCTCTATATAGATATTTTCAAATTTCGTAATAGTCCCGATCCCGTCACTTATTATTAAGTAATTAATATAATAAATAGGCTGGTGGTGGCGAATTGTGACGTCACCAGATACGACTCAAACGCTTTTATGAGCTCACAATGTAATTATGTGAGTTTACCAAAGGCAGTGTATAGGAGAGCGGTAGGGCAACATTAGTTATAAACTTAGCACAATGAGGGGCTGGATTAGACGCGCGGTGTACGTTTCCTTCTCTTTGTGGTATTGTGCCTATGACGAGGGTTCACGACCCCTCCGAACTGTGTCTTTGTATAACTCTGTCCCTAGTCTGTGCGATACTATATCGACCGCTTTTTGGGACATGTGGCTAGTTTTTGTTATCAAATATTTTATTCCGTAATAATGTAAATTAACATTTGAAAAACTAACAAAAACATGGATGTAAATACAAAACTATAAGGGTTTTTGCTTGAATTGGATTTTAATCTCGATGTTCAACTTATATTCACCATAATGAGCAATCACTTATGCAAAGTTTAACAACGCATACGTGCATCACTGTAGGTTGTTTTACTTGGCAAGTTAAAGTATGTATTCCATCGTCGCACAACTTGCTCGGCTTCAGAAATATAAGTGAATACACTGAAGTTCCTTAATTACGTTATAAATACGATATTACGACTCGTTCTTCCTTCATGCAGCAAGCAAATAACGGTTCGAAGATGTGTATGGCATTTTCCATTGTTAAAAGTCTTGACCGACCAGAGACCGTGTGAAAATTATATTCCCGGAAAAGTCGTTGACACGATACCGAGCGAAACCTGCTAATATAAGCTTGTCCAAACGCAACTATTCAATTACCGTCTAGACGAGGGCCACAATTTCTAACCTACAGCTGTAATGTACGGTATTTAAATAATTAATATTTACGTCAACATGTCCGTGTAATTAATGTGATCAGGAAGTTAGGAACATGGAGTTGTGTAGCACGAAGGGGCGCGGTTTCTTAGCGCGTGACAGGCCGTTACAAGCGGTACGCGATGGCAGTTATTGAGCATGTTTTGTCTATAGCGTAAATGAGCACGATTAAGCAGGTATCATAGTTTTAAATAAATGTTACATGAACAACAGTTGAATTTAGTACCGTTAATTTTTTTTGTCCGCAATGTCAACTCCTAAAGATCTCATTGCTACTTTTTGTTAGACTATATGCATTGTACTATAGTAATATTTTAGGAGGTCATGAAAGGTGATAACTTGTAACTACAAATTTATATAAATAAAACAACGAGATTGTCAGAGTATCTATAGATGTAATAATCCTTTCTATAAATAATCCCACAATGTTTCAACTAAGAACTAATGCAATGCACTGATTTGTTAAGGCTCATCGTATAGATCATGGCTCAAACATATTGATAATGGTAATGAAAGACCAGCCTTCTCATTGACTGCAACTGCCAAAACAAACGCCGCACTACCCTCGCCTCACGACATCCGCCAGTCGATAATAAATATGAGGTAACGAAGAGTGGTCCATTAAAAGTTGCGCTCCATTCATCGCGGGATCGCGGCCGCTAAGTGAATCGCCCGGAGTGTTGCCAACTTCAACATCATTTACTAAATTAATTCCCGGTTTGGGGTTTCATTCGACAACTTTAAACAATGTGTCACTTACGGTTTAACGCGCCTGCTGACTTATCACTCACTTCGGGCTTTTTGTTATAAGTTTTCTGTTAATTATTCATCTTTAGGAACGTCTATCGCATTATTCGCCGCGTATTTTGGGTTCTATTTTAAGACCAAGTAACCAAAATATGTACTTATGGGTTGAAAATAGAAAAAAGATGAAACACAATTTTGCTCAGGATTTGTGTTCAACATGGCGATAGGCTTGCCTCCTAATATATCACGGAATGAAAAATCTTGGCGAAAAGTAAGCCTAATAATGCCTAAGGCTTTACTTCAAATAAGTAGGCGAACTACTCGCCTAAACAATAAACTGATTACTAACACTATTTCATCGAGTTCCGATAGAATATCTCATAACTAATTACTGGATACTTCGCTAAAATGTAGTCCGAACAATAATTCTATTAGTTGTCTGTGTCGGCCGCCTCGGGTACTGTTACTGAAATAAGATACTAATGTAGTGCCCGCGGAAGCTCACGACACGGAATAAAAAAACTAATACCATTGGATGTGCCATTCCGCAAAAGACACTGCGTATGGAATGTGCGTAGTGCCGCGTAAAATTTGACATCTTTTTGTTATTAGAAACCATAGTACTTATAACGTCAAATAATTATTTTTCTATTGATTTGAATGACGAGACGTGCTTGCCGTTTGTTTGATGGTAAGCGATACAACCGCCCATAAACAGTAGAAACACCATTTAACACCTTGAACTACAAAGTATTGTTTGGTAATCCATTGCGCTCGCCATCCAGTTAGTTACACTAGCTTCAATGTCCTTTAAACCGGAACACAATAGTGACTACACACTGCTGCTTGGCAGCAGAAATAGACATTGCTGTGGTACCTACCCAGGCGAACTCTCACATATGAGAGACCTACCACTAGTAATTTTAATTAGGTATATCATAAAATAATGGTGTTCATGTTGTGTTTTGAAGGGTTGCGGCAGAATTAAAAGTAGGTAAGTTAAACGAGCAGTAATAGTACATTCTTTGCATTTTTATTCCGCGGTTCGCGTCGATAATTGGCGCAGTCTACACTTAGTTAGCTTTAAATTATCGCTCGCTCTTTGTAATGAACAAAAGCTTGTTGCTAGATTATGGTTCTAATGTTATTACATAATATCATTCATCATCCATTGCTTTCTTGAAGAGTGGATGTAATGTAATATTAAAGATTAATGCTCTTGTGTTTATATTGCATATACTCATACGCATCTTTAAAGACAGCCAATACAACCAGGATATTCACACTCCACTGAACTTAATTCCGTAGATGGGACATGAATACGTTTGCACACGCACAGTATGATACTCAAGCATATCTATGTCTGATACGGGGAGCTGCAATGTTTTAGAATTGATAAACTCTCACAAATATTAGAGAAAATCGAACCTGGCACCTCACGATAACATTAATTATACAAACAATGTTCATGGCAGTCGAATCTTGTTTTGTAATTTCCCCTTTTATCAGAGCTAGACACGACCGGCGCGGCCCATGTACGGCGGCACAGTGTCGCGCGCGGCGCCGCGACCGTCACGCCGCGCCTTATTAGACTACCCGCTAATAAGGCTGGCCGCAGCGTACGATTAGATACTCTGAATCTAATCATTGGACTATTTCGAGTATCGACAGAGCTCGCGTATGGAAATTGTAATGATATTAAATTATGTATAATACCGTCTTGATTTCATGCGGTCGTTTGTTTGCTATTTTAAAAAATTCTTGATAGGTAGGAACCCTGGGCCATTTTGATTTGAAATATATACGCATAGCGAAAGGCTTATTACCACAGGTTATAAGACGAAATAACCTCTTGGTAGAATAGTAAAATCATTGCATACTCCTTGAGAAAACAGGCATGCGCTCATTCATCATTCTTAAATGCACTAGATGCTCTATAATATATTTGGTTTTTAAACTATACTGAATATAGGTTGCTACAAAACATACACTCCGTACATATAACGTTACACAATGTTGCTAAACTAGACCCAGACACCGAAGCAACAGTTTTATGAAGTCGCGACTCGACTCGCGGGCCGCGGGAGTGCGTTATGCGCTGTAGGCAATTTTTTCTACAAATAGTTTGACTACGGCAGTGCCACTAACTTGCAGTAAATTGCTATTGCATTTCGAAAGGTAACCTAAAACCTCTTTGCAATATCCCGTCCATCAGTATTTATGACTCATGAATGTTCTTGATCAGTTGTAACCAACAAATAACAAGCGACCCACTTCATGCTGTATAGATCACGACACATTCGAAGACGCGTCGTGACCCGAACGAATCGATCAAACCCCACTGCCAACTAAATATAAAGAAATACAACGTAACAAATGTAAGGGAAACGCTAGAAATACGCGCAAACTTGGCGTTTCATTTAGCGCAGCGCGCCACCACTCGATCGTGTAGCGGCTGTCGGCGGCCGAGATTTATTTACTTTTTTAATAAACCGAGCCGTGTACACCCCTCTCACCCCCCCGCCCCCTCCTCCACCATACACATCCTCCCGGGGGTGGCGATCGGTGCAATCCATCACGCGGCGAGCAAGTAACGCGCGCGATAACGTTTACAGGTCGGACTGTCGCAGTTAGGAACATCGAG
This sequence comes from Manduca sexta, assembly GCF_014839805.1. Lineage (NCBI taxonomy): Eukaryota > Metazoa > Arthropoda > Insecta > Lepidoptera > Sphingidae > Manduca > Manduca sexta. Next base: position 5,209,352 of record NC_051135.1, on the reverse strand, counting down.
TTGACTTTATGATCCAAACTAACTAATTGATATTTAATTACATAATTACATTTCATATATTTGCAAAGATTTAATTTATTAGAATGTTTCAAGTTACTTAAAGTAAAAATTAATAAAAGTGCATGCCAAATATGAACTATGTACGCTGCTACTATTCTAATTAATACAGAATTACAATTAATTTAGCTTAGTCTATTAGTATTAGCAAACTCGTACGCATACGATTGTATCAGCTGGAAAAGATGATGTGATTCCACTTCCATGACAACCTTTCTTTTCCAAGTTTCATAATCAACTTCTAAAAGGTTTTGTAGCATCCGTGTGGCGTGTACAATTAAACTATAGGTACATATTTGTTGCTGAAGAAAGTTACTAAGTAGTGGGACTTGGGAGGGTACTAAGGAACTTTGTAGCTGACTGGATAGAGGCCATCGTGTCCGTGTCAGTAAATCCTTTGTATATTAGGTTCAGGAACCTCAAAAATTGGAAGTAGCTATGTCATGAAAATAAAAACAAAACGTAAGGCATTGAAATAAGCAGCAAAATTCCAGCTTTTATTTAAATTCACTCTCTGCTCTGTCGTTTACTTCGCCTCCCTCCGGACACATGTACCACTTAATTTGTAAAGACACGTACACAATCAAGGTAACGTTTGCTCATCAATGCCCCCCGCGGGTCCCGCGGGCCCCATCAGTCCCCCGTGCATCGCCCCCTTAATTGCGCCACTCTCGCGAGATTTTCTGAAGTAATTTTGTGAGACGATGCGATTATTTGGGGCGCAGGACAGAGGTCCCAGATAGATTGTTACTTGCTCATTAATTTATTGTTATTCTCTATAGTCTATGGCCTCAATCTCATTCAACGGCTGCGTAATGAAAGTTATAATTTTGTTTACAAGTTTATTATATTGGAGTACGAGGGAGTGTATTGTTCGGCACAGTGTTACAGCTCGGCTATATATATTTTGTAAGGCAAGGAGTTTTTTTTATAACGAGCCAACGAAGTAGGTGTCTCGATGTTAAATACGGCTATTTTAAATGTTTGTTTTAATGCAGTTTTCAATATTTAATCTCGCGGTGGGTTTACGATATTCCATAATCATGTTTTATTACTTATGTTAATACCATTGAGACCATAAAACATACGTCATAAAGCCTAATTCACCCTGCAATACTAGCGCACAATGATGCTCAACACAAGCAACGTCGCAACATAAACTATTCATTACCTCAGAGCACGTGGCATGGTTCTAAGATATATCTACACTGAGTGCAGTACACAACGCACTCACTGAGCGATTCATTCATTGAATTGATAGAAGCGAGGCCGGGTGGTGTCGGACGTTTGATCCCTTCGGGGGTTTCAGCTTGGTTTGCTCAGAACATGATTCACTGAGCATTACTTGTATCAACTATCAAATTGGTTTTGAATAAGAATATATCCATACGATACATTGTTTCCTGCATCCCATTGCGTTGGCGAATTATGCGCTTTAATAGACGGGCTCTAAATTGTGGTCCGAACTCACATACATACACACACACAACATCACGTATTTATCCCCGAAGGGGTATGCAGAGGCGCAATTAGGGCACCCACTTTTCGCTAAATGTTTTCCGTCCCATGATGTGATATGAGACGAGCCTGTCACCATATCGGGCACAAATTCCAGACTCCGGGCTCATACTGACCAGAAAAACCGAAAATATCTATAACCTCGGAGCGCTGTCGTACCACGCATGCAGTACAACTACGCTACCGAGGTGGTCCGAACTGGACAAGTGTTAAATATGCAGTAAATATCCCGGCAAAATTCTGTCATGCCGTATAAGTCTAGTGCCAGCAGATAGCATATGAACCGTAAGATTCGAGATTTGATTCTCAAATCGTGCAACAAAAGTTTTGGTTAAATAAGATACAGCTAAGTTACATTATATGGTGATGACTTCACTTATTATATTATTATTAAATGGACATAGCAGGTTAAATGATGTACTAGTTACATTTTAACCTAAACATTCGAAAATAAAAACGCGAGCTTGTTCATTGATAAATCTATCATAAGGAGACGTTTCTCGTTGGATGACACTATTCGTCCTACACTGTATCCATCACTACTAATGTAATTCACAGTGTCGGCACAGTGTATGTACGTCACCACACGCTGGTTACTTTGTGACGACGTATAATTCCGTTTATTCCCAACAGCAACGTCATTTTATCTGCACAGTCTGCTTTCGTTTTGATTTATGTTCTGGCTAGTTCCAGAATTTTAAGATGCGGGCGTGAGTGGGATATGACGCTGTCTATTTATCAGTACATTGTTGCGAGCAGACGCTGCGAGATTCTCAGTAAGTTTGTTACTAGGTATTATTTAATTTTATTACTCGGTGTGTTAGCGATGCTTGTAGCGTGGCATTTTATTTGTAATGTTACCCCTTTCTCCATAATTTATTTCCGTCAATTTTAGAAATATAGGCATTTTAAGACGCTTTTTAGTACTTTTGTGATAATAATTTCACGTAAAGCAGTAACAACCCAATAATTTGATATATATTTAATGATTTTTCTAAGCTATATTAAAATTATTATGTCTACTGATGTTGCTCTTGATGTTATTGTGAGAACTGCAAAATATTTAACGTCCAACAAACACATTTGTATATTCAACATGTTCTTAAAACCGCGTTCGGTTTCTGCTCTCTAAGATTGTAAACAAACATTCAATTTCATCATTATTGATACAAGTGAAATTGATTTTTACGGGTAAATACGGTGTCACGTTTCGCGTACCCATCTGCTATTCACGGGTCGCGGCGTCCCGATCGCAAGTTAAATACGGTCTCCCTATTGATTTCATTTTGGGACCCCCACGCCGATATTATCAAAACACGCTGTTTGCGCAAATAGATATGACAGGCTGTTATTTCTCATTTCCTTTTGTTTTTTTTTAATCAGCTAACGTCAATAATAGTGTAGCGAGAGCAAACAGCGTGGCTACAGCAACCCCATCGTTCACGATAAAGGTAGACGCACACCTATAGCCTCAGGGCCGAGAGCGAAAAACTCGCCACTTTAACTACCTTTTCGGTTGCATTTCGTTAATTCGTTTAAAACAAAAAAATGTTTCATGTTTTATCATCTATACCGTGCCGGTTGCATCCCCCTTGCTTCTCTGTCAAAGCGGCGCTGATTTATTTAAATGTGAACTGTAGGCAACACAAGATCAGCACTTTTAATTTTAACTTATTGCTGACCTGATGTTCAAGCTATGAGTGTGCCTCGACCTTATTTTCGCGTACCCAACAGTTGAACGATTGAGTGAGCGAGCGACCGGTGATCGCGACCGACACGAGTGAATGGAACGAACGACTGATTGACTCGCGCGTGCACGCCACCCGACGTTTATATAGCGGGGCTTAGTGCCCGTTTGATTCGAGTTTTCATTGCGCCATTTAAATTTTGAAGTGATTTATACGCAAATACAGGGAGTATTACGAAATGCACATTCATATTTAAAACGTGTCAGTATTGAATATAAAAAAAAAAAATGAGTTACATACAAAGGACATTTAAAGTATTATAATTAAATGTTATTTCACTGTTTGGCGAAGCAAAAACAAAAAAAGAAAGAAAAAACGTTTTTCAAAAACATTTTTTGCTAGTTACGTACAAAGTACAAAGAGAATCAAACTACCAGCTCCGTTCATTCCCCAAAAAGCGTGTTTTGACAACTGGGCAGGAGCTTTCTTTACCAATGGGAAGGGTTCATCCTTCATACACTACGCTGACCTATTGCCAGTTCATATTAATTTCAAAGGTTTTATAGAGAACGCTCAGATATGCAGGTTTTCTCACATTCATTCACGACTCTCCAACGAAGAATATGAGACAAATTTCCCAATGACGATAGAAACGTGGAAACCTTAAAATCGAATCCAAAAACCTGTTTTAGGGCAAACGAATAAATCCCGATAAAATAGTCAATTAATATAAAAGTCAAATAAGCTCTGCTTAGCAATGCATGGTCTAACCTTGTAAATAGTCTTCGTACGGCCTGCAGCGAGGGGCGGGGCGGGGACGGGGCGGGGGCGCGACGGGGGCGAGACGGGAGCAAGACGGAGGCGAGACCGAGGCACGTTAAGCCGCGTGCATAATTAATTTCCACACTTCACCGACATCTTAGGCATGCAAATTAAAAAATAAGATCGTATTGGGTGCCGTGAACGCTAACTGCCGATTTGCATTGAAAGCACGCTAAATATTCCCTTCAAATGGCGTCGTCAGGAATATTGGGTGCGTGTGTTGTATCTTCAAACAGTATTAGAAGAGACGTAGCGGGTGTGGCAGTTTATACCCCTTTTATATACCCGAGTGATTTAAATATACAACAAGAGAGTTTTGACCAGCTCGGTAGATCGGAAATTCTATATGATTCACGTCACAGTCCTGTCACGAGAGTTCTTATGGGTGCTACATACTACTGTTTTGTGTATATCTGTCGTCTATTGTACAAGCATTCTGCAGCACTTTTAGCTTGGAATAGGATGAACGCGGACGAAGCCGCATCAGAAGCTAGTCTAAAGAAATCGGTATTAGGTAACAAAAGTCTTACCCAAACCGCAGACGTGTCAACACGTCTATCCAATCAGTAAATACATTAGAGAATAATTATTGTAGCCTCGTTAGCAGTATTGCTCGAACTTAAATGCAATTACTGTGTTCGATGAAGTCATTGTCCAGCTAATAAACCGAAATAAGGCACAAATACACTGTAAAGAAAATTTATGCGTCTGCAGATGTTATCGACTCGGCTTTAGCTGTAATTCGCTTAATAAATGTAAATTGTCATTAACACGACGCGTTTACACTGAAACAATGTAATTATAACAAGAATAAATTGCATTTGCGTAGAACTGAGTCGTTGATTTCTCGTGTTAATCACTGAATAAAATATGTTAATTAAGTTTAAGTAAGTGCACATTATTTCATTGGAATAAACAGACGTAAATAATCTATGTAATGAGTATGATTGACCGAAAACAGGTGTGCAAATCCAAGATGGAATTCGTCATATAAAAGAGCTGTAGGTTAACAAATGAATAAACATGTAATTTACTTTGATATATTACATAAATTATATATAAAGCATAATTGTGATACAATTTGTATTTGTAAAGTAACCAGTGGTTGATTTTAAATGGCTCGCGGCTTTATCCGTGTGAAAAGTTTTTCCCGGCACAAAAGTGACTGAATCACATAGCGATTGATAACGCCACCTGTACGACTCTAGCGCCATCTGTTTCAGAAATCAGATTATAAAATTCCATTACTCCTGGACGAAAATTACTAGGATAAAAATGTGTTAAGTTAATCCAGGTCATATTGTAACTGTGTGCTAAATATCCAAACATTTTCACAAACATTCTATTTATAATATTAATAAGATAATATTACATTATCGAAGTGGTTAACAAGGTTCAGGTTCATTGTACTAGTGAATGTGTCTCTTTAAAACATTTGTACTGCATGTAGAAACCGTACGTAACTTACAAATCACACAACGAATGTCCCAAAGCACGAGCAGTTTAGTCTCTGCCGACCCATCAGTTTCGTGACATTTATACTACTTAAGCCGCAATTCAATTATTTCCCGAAATGTGTATTTTTACCGTGCCCGGTGCAATCAATTACACCGCGTCCCGGAGGACGAGTCTGTCTGCCCTCGCCACGTGCCGTCTTAAATATAAACCAATTCTCACACGTACTTCAGTTCACGGGATTTACCTGGAACAAGGAAATTATTCATGTAATATGTGAAAGATAAGAACAGTTTTATTTATAAACTAGCTTTTGCTCGCGGCTCCGCCCGCGTTATAAAGTTTTTCAGGCTAAAGTTTTCCATTATAAAAGTAGTAGTTTTCCGGGAGCCTATGTTCTTCCCAGGGTTTCAAACTGTCTCCATACCAAATTTTATCTTAATACGTTGGGTAGTTTTTGAGTTTAAGACGTTCAGGCAAACGGATGCAGCGGGGGACTTTTGTTTTATAATATATATTTTTTAGAACTTTTTAAGAGGAATAATCCCGACATACATCATTGTTGCATAACTTTAACCGTTTACGCAGCGCACGCAACGGAAGCTCTCAAAACTAATAAATTGTCCCCGTATTTGTAACATGTTTCATTACTGCTCCGCTCCTATTGGTCATAGCGTGATGATATACAGCCTATAGCACCCCACAAATAAAGGGCTATCCAACACAAAACGAATTTTTAAGTTCAAACTGGTAGTTCCTAAGATTAGCCATTACTGCTCCGCTCCTATTGGTCATAGCGTGATGATATATAACTTAGAGCACTCCACGAACAAAGGACTATCCAACGCAAAAAGAATTTTTCAGTTTGGACCGGTAGTTCCAGAGATTAGCCATTGCTGCTCCGCTCCTATTGGGTATAGCGTGATGATATATAGCTTATAGCAATCCACAAATAAAGGGCTATCCAACGCAAAAAGAATTTTTCAGTTTGGACCGATAGTTCCTAAGATTAGTAAACAAATATAATGAGAAAGCTTCGAACTGCTAAGCTATCGGGAGTTACACATGTTATTATGAGTCAACCATAAAAGATAGACATATGCTGTCGTGGGATATTTTTTACATAATTTTAAGGAGAACATTTCCGTCATACATGATTTCTATGTAGCTTTAACCATTAAGGTTGCACACGCGACGGAAGCTTAAAAAATGGAGTAACTTCTTCCGTTTTCCCAACATTTCCCTTCACTGCTCTGCTCCTATTAATTGTAGCGTGATGAAAAGCATACTATAACCAGCACAGGAGTATGAAAAATAATTGTACCAAGTTTCGTTAAAATCCGTCGAGTAGTTTTTGTTTCTATAACGGTTATACAGACAGACAGACAGACAAACAGACAGACAGACAGACAAAAATTTTACTAATTGCATTTTTGGCATCAGTATCGATCCCTAATCACCCCCTGATAGTTATTTTTGAAATATATGTCATGTACAGAATTGACCTCTCTACAGATTTATTATAAGTATAGAAGAAGAAGATAAGAGTGAGGTTTGTTTTTATAAGCATTAACACACAATTACCTACATAATAATATGATCTACATATTTAATATTATAATAATCTACGAAAATCTACATTTTTTTCCTATTAATTTTAAGCTTAAAACAATGTCTCTTTACCCAAGAAGACTTCAGAACTAAATAAATGTATGCTAACCCATTTAACTCTTTGGAATTTAGTCTAAATCTTTGGGAGTAACAACACTCCAAACTCTACACACTGAATGTTGTTTAAGTTAGTAAAAGTAGACACAGAGTATAACCCTAGCTCAGGGTAAATTGAAATGGTTATATAGATCTCAGCCTTAGCATATTCTGTATAAGAAATCTAATTTACAATACTCGCATAGCAATAATATTCTCACTCCCGCATCTGGCGAGCATAAATCAACGTGGAATTACAATCCGCAGACACATTAAAAGAAAACGTTTAAGAAAATTTAACAGATAAAGTGCGTGGATAACTGGGATTAATTCAGTTAGTCTGTTTAAAGTGAAATACGCGAGGTGGCGGGCCCTGTTACTGACACCATGCCGGGGGATTAGCTCGTGCACGGGCGGCGCGGCGCGGCGGCGGCGCGACGTACCTACTAGTACGTACTGACGCGGTCTGTGACCAACTTTTAAAAGCTATTACTCTTATTTCATTTCTAAAGAAGTCCATTTAAATTCTCGCAGGACTAGTTGAATGAGTTTTGTGAATAATGAGCGGTGTATTTAGTCGGGATTTTACTGTATTTGAGCCAATTTAGTAAGCATGGCGACTAATGTTTTATGACAGCTTTAATTATTGACAATTAATTCGATCAGATAGCGATATTAACCTGATACGAAATTAAATATAAGTATTCAAATGCCCATCAAAAGCTTTTCTTTTTTACTATTTTAGAACTGAAAATAAATATCACAAATCATCATAACTGTAATAATTCCTATCAACTCGCTCAATTATTAGGTTTAAAAAATTCAATGATTAACTTAGTGATTCTTAGGAACACTGATATTTACAGATTGTTTACAAAAAATAATTGCGTTTTGATTATAATTATCAAAATAGCTATTCTTTAATGAATACCGATTTGTATCATTATGTAACATTTTTAAAAAAGGGTATTTAAGATCAGCAGACGGATAAAAGTATTAAGCCTAATTACCAATTCAATGTAAGACATTTTATGTCAGGTTTAGAGGCTATTAAAAGGGTCCGAACACAATTTAACGCTCTGAGCACAGAAGGATTTCTTTGTTGTAAAAAGTTATAGCTTCTAAGATCGAATTAATCACAGTGTCTTAAACCTCTACTTCTGGGCATTATTGAGTACAAGATCCTTAATACATGTCATAAGCCGGGTATAAATGCAGCCATCATTATAATAAGGATTACGACGCTGTACGATAATGCATAAAGACGTATCACCGCGTGTAATTGCGCGCGACGGCGCGTAACGTGAGACAGCACGTTCTTTTTGCGATGAGCCAGTGGGGCGGGCAACAGGTGCAGCTACCTCACCGACACACGCCGACCGCTTGTCATAGATATTACAACCTTGTAACTAGCTTCAGTGACAATCTTATAGTATCAAGAATAGCGTGAATGCTATTTCATTTCTACGTCCCTTTATCAGTGCAGCGACATGCCGACACTGGTGGGTATTGTAGTGTATAAAACATTAGTATGAATTATAACGAGTGTTGGATGGTAGGTGTAAGAACTTAGTTCGAAATACACGTTGTGCGCGGACGTTGTCTTTTATTCATACTCCCATTAACTCCTGGAAATACATCAAATATTACTGGTATAGACTATAAAGATAATTTGTTTGGAACATTATAGAGATATAAGATGTTAATTAAACTGCGATATCACGGTTAGCTGTCAAGAATCCTCACAATTTATTTACAATTGTCGCGGAGATTGTTTGTAATATTTAGTACGAATAACATGATTTATTTATTTCTAATAAGTACGGAAGTAAGGAAGCAGTGCCACTGGTCCATAGTCGCCATTTCAATTTACAACAAATTTTGAAAATTATAATTAGCTACTTAGATAAATAAAAAAATTAAAAATGTTAGTCAATATCCAAGTACACATGTTTTTTCTTTCTTTAATTTTAAGGTTTTACTCATAAATCACAACATTAAAACCGAATAGAACTCTAGCCGAATTTGCTTACGACGTAAGAAAAAATACAGTCAATTATTATTGACCATAATAGCTTACCTACGGCAAGTATAGAACTAGCAGTCGAGACTGAGCCCGGGGAGGGGGAAAGTGGTTTGGCGGTAGTTAGTAAGTTTACCTCGTCTAGCAACTCGGAAGTTTTGTGTTAATTGCGTACGAATGCTTGAGAACTGCTATGTTCGTTAGAAATTAGGTTAAATAATCATTTCACATGACTTTAATAATATTGCTTTCTATTTTAAGATAACGTTTATCATATAAATTATTTAAATAAAAAAAAAATTGTGCCTAATTTTGATATGACACCATCTATCAGTGAGTCGCAGAAATATTTTTTGTTCTTATACAAAACTCATGCAACGGTCTTCAAAATGATTAAAGTTATTAATGAGCCCGTCCCGTCACTCGTGTACTCGTAATGAGATGTGACGTGGAAAAGGTCCGGCGACTCATCGCAGTAAAATATTCTTAATTTCCAATTAGCACGTTATGAAAGATATATTTTCTGCTTGACAAAAGTCCGTGTAATGGAAACATTTAATCCTTTGGAATCTCTCTGGCCGCTTTGTCGCTGGTTCGTAATTACGCTTCGCAAAAACTACCTCAAAGTCGGGATTAAAATGCATCCTTTGGCGATGACGCAAATCGGAACATCTACCCTATTACATGGTATCAAAGTTTAATTTAGAATGTTGAATGGAGCTTCTTAATGTACGGAGCAATTAAATAGAGAAAGGTCATATTCTGGAGCGCCGGGCAGCATGGAAAAACGTATAAAAATGGTAAGCGAAATGTTTTATATCATTTTAAAGTAAACTGCAGGCCGCGGAGCAAAATAAAAGATGCTGAGTACACCGTAAACAGCGCCACTAATATCGTACGCTTTAACCGGAATATGAATAAATGTGGATATTTTTAGTTAAACGAGGGATTAATCTTGAACCACTTTTGAAAACTGTAGCAGGTATGGCATTAATTTCGTGTGTATTTCTTGAGTGTTTAGTCTGTCTATTGGTTTGGTGGCAGCATCATTGAGCTGTGTAAAGGATGTTATGGGTTAATTTTCCATGGGTGGCAACATACAACTCATTTAATGTGTCCGACGCCTAATCGTCTGAGTTATTTCATTATAAAATGGAAATAAGTTTGACTAAATAGCCTTTTATAAAGGCATCAATTTAAGCAGATGCCGCCACATTTTTGTAACAAAAAGATCACAATAAAACCAACCAACTTACTTAAATTGTTTGATTTGCAGAGCTCTGCGAGATCCAGTGATCCGGTACGTGCCGTGGGAAAGGATATCTGCAAAACTGTGGAGTTGGACTCGGCGGCAAACAAGCGTCTCGTGAATCGTCAGCGTCGCCTCAGTAACCGAGCCACGTAACTAATTTTTCTTAACTTTTCACGAGATAAACTGTCTCGGATTCGTCGCTGACGTAATCTGCGCGCTTGCTCGCGGTAAACGTGCCGCCTTTTTACATTCTTTCTGAATGTTAAGGATACTTGAGTGCAATTTTGTTGCTTGTGAAAATGTTTGCCCTTATACTTTATTCTAAATATGTAAGGTTAAATTTTGTTAAGGAAAATGGTTGGTGAATGAGCGAAAGATACTTGTAATGAGTCATAATATAGAAAATCATATCTTTTATTCTCACTTAATTAAAGGATAAGGTAAGGCCTTAAGGTGTTTGAATAGGATAATATTATCATGCTACAATATTACTGCGGTTCCACCAGTACTGTTCCAAAAGCGCGGCAATACAAACAGCGCAACTCAATTATGAAGCGGTTGACACATAAACTAGGCTTTTGAGTCTCGAACCCACAACATTAAAGGCTTACTTGTAAAACCATAAAGTCTCTATTATTTGTTGGGCTATAAACCGCGTCTAAAGCGCCACCGCGGTCGCGTACACACTCTGCCAGTATTGCCAGATACGTTTGCCAAAAACTGGGAATAGCAGGAAAAACAGACAACAAAATTATAAATTTTCTTCATATCCAAGCGTCGTGGAGTCATCTACCAACCATGACTCATTGCCTTATGTTTCACACGCGGTTTCTTTTCAACATACGTATTTAAGTAAAGCTATGCGACTGCTGTTATTTCGCCTTAGAGTGCTGAAATAATATGGAAGCTGCTAAAAATAAATCTGGCAACACCACTCCTCAGCCCGCGCCCCTCGCTCCGCTCCACGCAATAAATAAGCCAAATGATTTTATTGTTGGCCGCTGAAAACTTGATGCCGTAAAGTTTAATGGCGGTTGAAATGTATTCGGAGACGTGGCCGGGGAGTGATCCCGGGGGAGGCAGCGGGGTGGTGGGGGCAAAGTAATAGTCCTTAATAGAATTTAAGAACTCTACATATGAATAGTAAGCATGTGAATTTCGAATAATGTAACGAGATGTAGGGATTTGACGAGATTTATGTTCGGCTGTTTTGAGGGGTTTGGGGTTGTGCTTAACGTTTGTGAATAAATGTGCGCGGAGCGGCGACCGCGGCCAGAGGACGGATTTAATGAGCCAGGTCATACGTATTGTAACAACTTCTGAGTACAGTATGGAACGGTAGTCGTAATGATAAATTGACTTGACATTTTAGAAGTACCAGTGGAAACTCTGTGTCTATAAATCAGATAAGAATTTCCTATCGTTTACAACATCATTATTCGATATAACATGTTTTATATTTCTATTGTTCAATACATTATTGAGTAGGTATAAATATTATAGTTAAGTATAATTACCATCTGGATTGATGGCAGAGTCATGTTATTCTAATAACTTTAATATCCTCACCCGTTCCTCTCAGCGTCAGTTATGGTAATTTAAAGTGTCAGCTGACGTCTATTCCTCCCTACTGTCATAAACGTCATAAACTATAAGTATGGGCGACCAAAAGAGATACGCTCCAGCGGGCGAGGGGCGGCCACAACACACTGCTCTATAAACTACGGTAATTAGGTGCCGTTGTCGCCTATAAATATAACAATAAAATATATGGGCCGTTGTTTATGGCGCGCGCTCAGAATGCTGTGACACTGTGGCATGTAATATTTTTAATTTATGGATATATTTGAAAGTTTATAATTTATATTAATGACTAGCTTCCGCCCGCAGCTTCGCCCGCGTGGATTTCGGGTTTCAAAAATGGAGAAGGTGCTCAATTTGTCGGGATGTTTTTTTAATTTATGGTGGTATGCAGGTGGTCCGATTGTCCGGTCAGGGTCTGATGATGGGATCCTGGTGAAATCGAAGGAACTTTTAACCATTAAGGTTGCACACGAAATGACGGAAGCTTAAAAATGGAGTAACTTCTCCCGTTTTCCCAACATTTTCCATCACTGCTATGCTCCTATTAATTGTAGCGTGATGAAAAGTATACTATAACCAGCTCAGGAGTATGAAAAATAATTGTACCAAGTTAAGTTAAAATCCGTCGAGTAGTTTTTGTTTCTATAACGGTTATACAGACAGACAGACAAAAATTTTACTAATTGCATTTTTAGCATCAGTATCGATCCCTAATCACCCCCAGTTATTTTGGAAATATATTTCATGTACAGAATTGACCTCTCTACAGATTTATTATAAGTATAGATATGCAAAAGTAGCTCAAAAATTGTCCATAACGAAAACATGCATTTTAAAGTAAAACAAAAGAAATAATATCGTGAAGCCAACCAAATAACTAATGATATATTAAATTTTGTGACTGTTCAATTTAGTCGGGTCCGCGATATCACTTTTGTTGAGTTTCAGAACGCGACATTACATTATTATATTCTGTGCTCCAACGCACACTGCTTTGATGTTAGGAACACACCTACATTGCTTAGACAACAGTGAACTTTATACAATAGCAATAAAGCTCAAATTGACTCTACGTATTAGTTAGAAAACGTTTGTATGGGAAATAGAAAAATGCTGTTTTGAGGATTTTCCCGGCAATTATTCGAATTTTTCTCACCTTTTAAATCTTCCCTAGACCTCCACGAATAATTCAAGACCAAGATAAGATAAATCCGTTCAGCCGTTCTCGAGTTTTAGCGAGACTAACGAACAGCAATTCATTTTTATATATATAGATATAGAGTTGAGTTTGAGTTCATTTGGAAGAATAGGGTTTCTCATTACTAGAAGCTCTGAAATTGATAAGGTTTTATAGGATTCTAGAACTACAAGCCCCAGCTTAGTTTGCCTTAAAATTATTTTGTTTACGTTTAAGTCTTAAATATCAATGTTACACAGTAAACACGTTTTTCAATATTATGTTGGGTCAATACAAGAAAAATGCTTCAGAAAAAATCTAATTCCATGATATTAAATTAAAGTCGCTAAGACAAAATTCCAAAAAATGTAATAACATGGACATTCCTCGCGCGCGATCATGTAAAACAGCAATAAATAAAGAATGTACGAGGGCCGGCGTCTCCAACAATGTAACGAAATGCGAAAAATTTAATATCTATTAATTACTTTTAAGTTGTATCTTTTTATATAGTGTTACGTTATATGTTATTAAATTGTATAATTAGCATAGAAAAGATTCGAAAATGATGCCAAAAAACATAACAGTAACAAAAAAACTTAAATATTATAGGGTAAAAGAAAATGTAGACAAATAATATTCCACGCAGGCAAAACCGATGGATCAGCCAGAATTAACAGATATCACACAAAAACACGTGCGCTGTGAGGAGAGAGTGACGGCGGCAGATTGTCCCGTCCGTGCGTCGCGTAAGGTTGTCGCGAGGTAGATAATTTTACGCGGCTCTGCCCGCAGCGCCAGTAATCCGACCAGATTACTGTTATTTATTGCCATTCACTGTTAGTTAGGTCTGTTGTCCTTCAACTCACAACATATGGAACTACAGAAGGTGCGATATAAAAGTATCTTACATAAAATTATAATATTAAAAGTAAGTCATGACGACAAAATTCATGCGACTATCAGGGCACGAGACGTTTCATGTTGATCCACGTTATCGATTCGTAGCAACCCGCATATCGCATTTTTTACTTTGTCTTCAGGCTGATAAGTTAAACGCCACATTAAGTTACCAAGTCAAGCCTTTAGTGGAAAAAAATATACCGACTTAAAATTTTAATTATTCATTAGCAGTTACGAATTATAATTATTATTCTATTGGAAACAATAGTTCATCGAGTTTGACCATCAAGCAAGGCAATTCGTCTTGAATTTTAGTGTTTACGAAGCAGTCCTTCTGTAGCACACTGTGCAATGTTACCGACCTGTCGGAGAGCTTCCCTCTGTCACAACGACTATTTGAACCGGAGATTAGGCGCGGGAGGCTCACCGATCCACTTGTTTAACTAAATAATAACCGACTAATTGTCTCGTCCCCCCTCGGACCCGCGCCGCGTCGGATTATCATTATTTATTAGCACGTAATTATTATTTATGTAATTACAAGTTCCAGATCATTACAGTGTATTGTGTGGCAGAGTTTGTATGTGGGTGCCGTACGTCCCCTGATGTGAATTTATTGAATGGTCGGTACCAAAATATATTGTATTTTGTAATCAAGTGAATTATTGTATGATATCTGGTTGGATTATTGAATAAATGTCGTATTATGGGCATTAACAGTTAATGTCGCTGGGTGATGACCACAATGCTATGGAGTACATCAATCAGAATTCTGGGTACTGTTAATATTTTCAGATAAATATGGCGTTTACTATCATGAGGTTTAATAGGAGGTATAATATCATTAAGTTATATAAAACGAATTAATTTGCGTGTTTCATGAATAAGAATATGAAATTTATATAAATTCTACAGAATTAAGCGAGGTTTTTCTGGAAAGTTAATTACAATTACATTTCTGCTTGTATATTTTCGGACACAAATGTAGTATCTAGAAACTAATTTAAAATAAAACTGTGAAATAACTATGTTTTTAGAAAAAAATTTTCAGTGCCACTGACTATGTTACTTTAATATTATATATTACTATATTTATATATTATCTTATATATTACTATAATTAAGGACATAACATGGTCTATTTGTGTGCTAAATAAAATCCAAATCTACTCACTTTGTTAACTTCAAACAAACATCTGAATACCTTCACAAACTTTGGCATTAATAATATTGGTAAGACTTTTTTAAGACAAGAAAGATTAAGATTGTCGTCGCCAGAAATTGCAATTAGTATATCTTTGTGATGTTAATTCTTTTATAATTTCTTCAGTGCGAAGACAATTATGATTGAAACCAGCTACGATTCAAAGCATAACTGATCATATGTGTTTAGGACGCCTCTTGCCCATCGGCTACGAGAAAAGAGGCTGTATTTCTATGTGCACGATAGATTAATTTTAAGCCGCATTCAGACAGATGGACAACTCCGGTTGTTGTCTTTAGCAATCGGCGTAACAATACTTCGTATTAGAATATGAATCGTGAAATTTCAAGTTCGAAACCCAGTCCGGATAGATTTTCGACTGGTTTTTATAATAAACCAAAGCCTCTGAGATTGGCAATATCATTACAATTACGCTTTTTCCGACCCCTTCAATAATAAATAAATAAGCTCATACATGAAGTACGACCTGCTTCAATAACACAAAGTTGTTACTTCTTAACTCAAACGTGAAGACAGATTGGAACAATGTTCAGACCGTAGTAACAATAAATTGAATGCTCGTAATATTCCAGTCTTATCAAAGTATCCTGAATTTTAAGAAAACGCGATTTCTAACACAAAGGGAAGCCAATATCGAGTAACCGTAAGTTAGCGTAAGCGCCTCTCGACGTCGCCGTTATAGCGCTGGACTGCCAAATTGCTCCATCTAGTTCAGCTCCGAGGGTCTGATATTGCTTGTTCGATGTCACAGTTCAAGGGTCTTCAGTCGATGTAAATGAATTAATTTTCAATAGAATGCCGGAGGTCAAAAATTACAATTTTAGCCGTTTTTGGTTGGGTCAAGCATCTTGGGTTTGTTTGGGCGCTATAAGTGCTTAAGCATCGATTAGTAATAATCAATAATTAATTATACTAATCAACTTCCTATAAAATAAAGGTTTTCTGAGTAGTACTATACATTGTATAAACATTGTCTGAAAACAGTCATCTATCATACATCTTGAGTGTAAAAAAAAAAACAGAATTGTGGATGCAAAAAAGAAGCATTTTCATTTACTCTCATAACGCATCAGTAACATTACATCCATTTTGGCATTGTCTATAACACGGTCCACCTGCGTCGAGTTTTCTTGTTCAAGTAGTACCCAAAACTACCTTGGATCTATAACTCGGCTTTAACAGCTTTGTAGATGCTTATCGGCGGTGATGATGATTCATCATCCAGCAACCTTACTTTACCACATACCTTATAGTTAAAAGCACCAATGATTTTGTTTCACACACTGGTTTTCTATCTAAGCGCAAAGCTTGGTTCATTTTGTATTTTTAAATATTAACAACGTATTTACTTTTAATTTGTATTCCATCGGTGGATATTTCGTAAGTTAGATTAAAAAGTTGTTAGTTGTGAGAGTGAAATTAAATGTCAGTGACAGAATTTGTAGAATAATTACCATTAATTTTAAACTTCAAATAGATAAACACGCTCACTTACTTTTATTCTCGAGGGTGAGTTGTAACTAGTGTAGCTACACTTCGCTGGGCTTATAAGTGTCTTAGTAAGCTCGGAATGAGTTGCTCATATAGGACCACAATTGCTCTACCGATAACCGAGGCGTAATTTGTTGAATTACTAAAATTACACACATTTATTGACACTCGCATCCAGGGGGCTTGACGATATACTGTTTAACAATAACTGAACAGATTTTACGTTAATCACAATTTTTAACCGACTTCAAACAAAGGAGGAGGTTATCTTCCAATCTTAACAGTTGCACAGTTTCGCTACATGATCTATGCTGTATCTATAGATCTAGCGGTAATGAAGGTGATTATAATCTGTGACGTGAATATTTCTGTTGATTTGCGAGATCCTGTCCTATCTCCTCTGTCAATGCTTTCGGCGTTGTGCGAGGAAGGGGGGAAGATGCGGGCGGCACAGTGCGCGACTCAATTGTACACTAAATAATTTAATAATTAAATCCTCGCCTTCGCCTCATTACAATGGGATGAGACGTACGAAGCGACAGGCGGCGCAATACACAGGTGTAGTATGCCAAGCTGATTTTTTTTACAAAAACGTGGTAAAAGAGCACATCGATCAATGGTTTCTTGTCCCAGTCGGGTACAAAAATTTGCAATATCAATCGGATTGTTGTCGCTGTCGCATCCTTTAATACAACGATATCAAAACCGGATCGGTCTAGAAATGCCGGAAGCGAAAATGGATTCAACAATCAAAAGTTTCCTTCTATTGGCGCTGTTAAATAAAATAGAAAAAATGTTACGCATATTAATGTAAAGAATCATTATCGCTTCATTTCGTAAATTACACCACAGGCTAACTGTCATAATCGAGTGGAAACCACGTCTTTTGTGCGTCGGCGGTTATTATGAAGCGAGGCTTTTCACAGCAATTAAATGCAGGACTCGCTCCGACGGCGACGTAGCGGCCGCGGGGGCGGGAGCGGGGCAGGTGCGCCTCTACGCTCGCAGGAGGACACACGCTTTTCACACCTACTTTACACAATGGCGCGATAAAGAGGCAGATATTAATGCGGAAGATTTTGGCAGCTTTGTGCCGACGTGCGGGAGAGTACGCGTGTAATTAGACTATAAATGATACATTCTGAAAAGAGATTACGTTTCAATGAAACGTAATGTGCTTTAATGATTCTATGAAAAGAGAAATATTTGTGACAAAATCGTTTTATTAAAAAGCAAATTATTTGTGTGATGTAGGCTTAATTTCTTCGCGGAAATGTGCACAATAGCATTTTTATTACGGTAAAACTTTTTAATTTAAGGAATAAATAGCTATACAAAAATAGAACAGTCATTGTCGCATGTTGTAATGTAAGGCTAAATGAATAAAATGCTATTAAACCGAACATTGAGTTCCAGATATTGAATGTAAATGCCAACACAAGCTTGATTCCCGACCTGTTGATCGAGGGCGAGTCGCGGCGCACGATCTGTGCTATTGTGTTATTATTCAATAAATCTCCCATCAGAGCCGCATGTAATTACACTAACTCCTAACCTACCAGTAAATACAATACATTTCTGTATCTAGTAACGGCCTATAACCGAGATTATAACACGAGTAAGGTCTTAGATTCTATGCATAGATAGGACAAACAAGTTTATAATGATTTAATGTTTACGTTACAATGTAAGACATTGCCACGAAGGCTGCAGTCTTCGAAACGTCGGGGGAAAATTATAATATAAAAACCGCGGTAAAATCCGCAAAATAGTTTATCTATACTTATAATAAATCTGTAGAGAGGTCAATTCTGTACATGAAATATATTTCCAAAATAACTATCAGGGGGTGATTAGGGATCGATACTGATGCCAAAAATGCAATTAGTAAAATTTTTGTCTGTCTGTCTGTCTGTCTGTCTGTATAACCGTTATAGAAACAAAAACTACTCGACGGATTTTAACGAAACTTGGTACAATTATTTGTCATACTCCTGTGCTGGTTATAGTATACTTTTCATCACGCTACAATTAATAGGAGCAGAGCAGTGAAGGGAAATGTTGGGAAAACGGGAGAAGTTACTCCATTTTTAAGCTTCCGTCGCGTGTGCAACCTTAATGGTTAAAGCTACGCAGAAATCATGTATGACGGAAATGTTCTCCTTAAAATTATGTAAAAATATCCCACGACAGCATATGTCTATCTTTTATGGTTGACTCACAATAACACGTGTAACTCCCGATAGCTTAGCAGTTCGAAGCTTTCTCATTATATTTGTCTACTCTTACGTTTATAACACTCTCAGTCATCCCTAATTAAAAAAGTTAAAATTATTAAATATTCCATAAAAAAGAGTCATAGAAATCGGTATAGAAACACCAAAGTTATACATGAAATACGCTAATAATAAGCCATCACGCGTGAATACTGAATCTTGCTATAAGCTTCCTTCGATTTCACCAGGATCCCATCATCAGACCCTGACAGGACAATCGGACCACCTGCATACCACCATACTTAAAAAAACATCCCGACAAATTGAGCACCTCCTCCATTTTTGAAGTCCGAAATCCACGCGGGCGAAGCTGCGAGCGGAAGCTAGTTTCAAATAAATTGATTCAAGATTTTCTTTGCATACAAAACTTTATTAGTATTGACCTCGAATTAGATTTTGCGCGTAGTATAAGTAATAATAGGTGTGCTTCTCACTACAATAAACACGACGAAGTGCAAACTTACCTATGAATCAAAGCCAAAAATTCCTACTACTTGTTTAAGGTTATTATAATATAAAATCACGTTCAGTGTAGTTTACGAAATAAAAAAATTAACAACAAATTATTTCTAAACTAGATTCAGTCCAAGACTCCACTAACATAATAAAACGACAACCGTTAGATATAAAAAGAGTAATAAATTCGTCACAAACCGCTTCTCCCGATTATGTAGCGTAGGCCTTAAACTATCGCAGCGAAGTTACTCTATGTAATATTGTTGTACCATTCAGAAGCGGTTATGAAGACATGAATGGATTTGTGTGGCTTCTGGTTAGCTACAATATACTTTTATTGGTTGGTAATTATCGTAAAATGAGTGGGGCTAGGTTAGGTGCGGTAGTTGTAGTCTATCCGTTTAATAAGATTTTTGAAATGGTTGACTGACTAATGAATGTATAGTTCAAACTGATAGAAACAGATCGGTTTCTTTAAGGTAAGTAGTTATTGTGGATTAAGAATACATCCCCCATGGGCTGGAATCCTATCAAGGTAAGTATATAATATGTTACCTTTCCTTTTTTGGAATTAATAAAACGATTAAAACAAGGTGTTAAAGAATGTTTCATACAAAATCAATATATTTTACAGAGTCTATTGTTTGTGAACAGTTTGAATAACAAGACAGTTATGGTTTGATTATTATATTATTCCGAAACAGCGCTCTTCAAAAAAGAATAACAGCGAGCTTGAAATTTCATTTCGTTCATTTCGAATCCCCTAAGCCCACACGTCAAACGTAAACGGTAATAAACAATTTCACTTCCCCATCAAACGAAATTGCATCAGCAATTCATAGCTCCGTGCAGTGTGAAACGCGGATAATCCTCCGCACTCCGCATCCGCTCTCCGCGTCACGTTCGACACCTTCATAAATAAAAGTGTCGCCGCTCAAAATCACATAGTTTCCTCGGGGGGAGACAATTTAAATCGGATGACATCAGCCTGATGCGCCGCCGAATATTGGATTCATGGAAAAAATATTCCACTTCGTACAAGGGGTTGTCGTAAAGATGAAGTGCTTCGTGTTTGTAATAATAATGCGGTTCCCTTGTTTCCATTCTGTTTTGATTTCCACCTACCGCTTGTTGTGTTATCTTCACTACGATCGACGTAGAAAAATATGTACCCATCGGTTTTGGTTATATATAAAAGTACTTCTTCTCTCCGCTCGTGCAAAAATATCTTTTCGGGAAATAAGTAGTGTTAGCACACAAGGCTAGTGAACGTGTGTGTTGGTGATGTAATCTTTAGAATCGGAGCAGTAATTACAGAGTACTTTCGAACAAACAAACACACGCAATATTAGGTTTATTAGTATAGATATATCTGCAATATATATTATTTAAGTGCATAAATTAAAATGAATGACGATTTTATTAGCATAAGACTAGCCAAGAGCTACTTGATTGTTAATAACGAAGAAGGTTAGTGATCTAGGAACCATTGTCGTGCTAAAGGAATGGGATGGTTGACCTTTCTAAATTCGAAAGAAAATTATGCGTGTATTCTTTGTGAATTATCGCTTGCTGAAAGAAAACATCGTGAGGAAACCTGCATACCTGAGAAAATCTCTATAGGAATTTTCGAGGGTGTGTGAAGACTACCAATCCGCACTGGGCCAGCGTGGTGGAGTAACGCCTAACCCCTGTCAGTAGTAGAGAAGGCCCATGCCCAACAGTGGGACAGTATATAATACAGGTCTGATATTATTATTATTAAATTCGAAAGTTTATATTAATGCAGTATCCAAATCGCGATATATTTAGCCCGAAATTCGTTAAAATGTAAATTATTACGATCGCTATTTTGCAAATGAGCCTCATGCTAGCTAACCTATCGGGATCGCGCGTTACGCGAACTCGCACTGAATATAAATATGTAGTAATAAATAGCAAATGTTCCGCGATCCCATTACGGGTCGATATGTGGAATCAGTAAAATAGGCGTAACTGAGTGCGCGAGGAGTGAGCGTCACGCATCAGGCAGGTGGTTGTGGATACGGAGCGAGAAGACAAGCGAAGTGATTAAAACCTGAGTTATAGGTATTGTAATGTCTTTAGGAGCGTAAAGAGACACAGCATATAGTTGATAGCACGGTTTATTTCCAACTGCCGTATTACAATGACATTCTTACAAACTACCGCCGAAAGTTACAATAATATTCCAATTAGTGTTGCATACACTACAGGGATCAGTGGTGAAAGGTCCATACTACCCGACTACTGCCGGCTTACCTTTCGTAATTGGTGTAAAATCTAATTATCATTAGAACGATTTCCAGGTCGCAGTTATGCATATTGTTACTAATATAGTAGTAGTATATGTTGTGTGGCTTTCCTTTCGGAAATGTTTGCCTTTCGCCACTGATAGCTATTGCTAAGGGGTACGCACACGAGAAGGTCCTTTCCTAGAATAGACGTCTTATTGTGCAAAATAACACGATGGAAAACACATGGTGGATGCTATTAATAGGAAATAGGATTTATTAGATGACTATTGAGAGGTAAATCTGCATAATATGGTGCACGCCTGAGAGATTATATACAACGTTCCCAATGTAGACATGGTAGGTAACATATTGGGTTTCATTTGAACAATAGATGGCTTTTGTATGAAAGCCAGTATTGCTAGACTCACGCATAGGATGTAGAGCGTGTAATTGATGCGTCAATGACCCGAAATCAGAATTAACATTATTATAATATATTCGTATTAGGCTTTGAAGAACGTAAATGACAAGCTATTTTGATTCTTATTAACTCATCTACTTTTTATCCTTTATATACCGGGAAGGGAATCTCAAGTTTGTGAAACCGCGAACAAAACTAGTGCGTTATACTGAGAGTAAACCAGTTTGATATAAATATCATATTCGCTATGAAATAAATTATGCGGAACTCATCGTATTTGTGACACCGTGTACACACGGGCGGCGCTTCCACTTGTAAAGCATCATCTGTTCCGCGGACATCGCGGTGCAGTCGCGGCACGTTCGCAGATTAACATCAATATTGGATGCGTGCGGTTTGTGCGGTGTGGGGCGTGCGGTGCGCGGCGTGCGGTGTGCGGTGTGATGCGCTCGCCGCGTGCGGAAGGCGTCACCGCGCTGAATTATGAAGTACACAGCGTGGTGGGTGACAGGGAGGGGATGAGTGGCAGTGGATAGCGGAGCGGACAGGACGATACATTCTTACGCAGCCATTATAACATTATAATTTTTTTTAATGGATAATGGTTAGATTGCAGCAATCTCTCATGACGTTCGACATCATTCGTCACAGAAGTGGAATTTCAAAAATTACGTATTACTAGCCAAATTTCACTACATTTAAGGGCCTTGCAGTTTTCAATACATTGTGAAAAAAAAACCTTATCAAAATTAAGACGATCTGTCTAAAACAGTACTTAGTAAATTCATAACACGTTATTCCTACAAACGGCCCAACGGAAGATCAGCGCTGGCTTCACTGTCAGCATATTGCTGAGTTGGTGCCTTTTTTGTGACAAATATAGTTTTAAGTTTTTTTTTTCTTTGTTTCGCTTGTTTGTTTGTTACGTGAATGTAACTTGTGTTTGTTGCAAAATAAATTTCTTTTCTTTCTTTCTTTCTTCTAAATAGCAGGTAGACAGTCATTCGCCCGCGTCCGCTATCGCCCCTCACCATGTCGCGGTATATGAATAACTGAATGAATAACCAGCACTACGGCACTACGGCACTACGGCAGTACGCGATTTATCTCGGGCTCTCTCCGCGACAGCACCGCGCTGAATCTCAATCATCGAAGATAACGCCGAAAGCGCACTCGATATGCACACCACGAACTCATCTAACGCTCATATCGATCTCTCGGTTTGTACTCCACAGAGAATAATTACCATTTTCATTGGTAATAGACGATTGGTGTTGTAATAAACCACTTTATTGTACAATCGGCAAATAAGTCACTCGCTTAATGTGGTGAGTCATCACTGCGTCTCTACGATTACAATACTAGATAGCAGGTACTCATTAGCAACAGTGACATACTTATTTGAATATAAATTAGTTTAATACAATATAGTCATAATCGAAATTGGTTCCAAGATCAATGTTACTGCGTCATATATCGCCAAAAGCAGAACAACATTGTTACAGCCAAGATGCTCCTTAACTTTACCTATCTTGTTACAATACACAGTAGAGCTCCTTTACAATGTAATTTAGCAAGTTATAGTTGACGTACCCTCTAGTCGCTGCGATGCTCTGTAGACTACTGAACGAAGAGACGATTAAACCGCCTTTTTTTTTCTTTGAATGACGAGACGAGCTTACTGTACGCTTGATGGTAAGCGATACACACCATCCAACACCTTGAATTACAAAGTATTGTTTGTCATTTCACTGCGGTCGCTATCCTGAGACATGAGATGTTAAGTCTTATTATGTCCAGTAGTTACACTGGCTTTAATGAAGTAAGTTTTTTCATATTAAAGTCATGATTTACTATAAACGGCAGCATTATCTTCTAAAAATTGGTTGCAAAGCATCGCGTGTGACTGGGTTAACAAACTTAATCAGTAACAACACCTACCAACCTACATTACCTGGAGGCATTGCATATTGAATAAACTTGTATTATTATAATGTTTACCATGCCCTTAAAACGGAACATCGATACATGCAAACTGCTTGTCGACAGAAATGGACAATACACCAACCCAAACCGACCGAAGTACCTATCTCATGTGTTTACCTATGTACTAGTATCAACCAACCCCGCATTCGGCGCACTGGCGGCTCAAATCTAGTTTTATGATATTTTTATGCGACAGCAGCCGGCGGGAGGGATGGGGTCCCGAAGTTTATCGCCATCAATTTGTCGCGGTTCCGACGGGTCGTGGGTTCAAATTTCCATCCCGGCAAGGCATGTTTTATTGCAATAATTTTGATTTAAATTTGATATCGAGTGCGGCGTCGCGTGACACTCACGGTAATTGAGTTGCTGTATATTTAGCCTGCCAACCAGCTAATGCACCGCCGTAATGGGACTTAAAATTTGAATTAAAATACAGCTTTTACTGTACCGACCTATGTTTTATGAAACGTCTTTTTATACCTGATGCAGTTTAGATCGGCAAGACTGTTTTCAGAGATCCACCACGATCACATGTAGAGAAAACGTATGAGCGGGTGGCTATCTTCCGCACTACATAACATCACGCATTTTATCCCCGAAGGGGTATGCAGAGGCGCAACTAGGGCACCCACTTTTCGCCAAGTATGTTCCGTCCCATGATGTGATAGGGGGCGAGCCTATCGCCATATCGGGCACAAATTCCAGACTCCGGGCTGATACTGAGCAGAAAAACCCAAATATCAATTTGCCCGTCCCGGGATTCGAACCCAGGACCTCAGAGCGCTATTGTACCGGACGTGCAATACAACTACGCCACCGAGGCAGTCATCTTCCGCACTAGACCTGGGTTATATCAGTAAAAGTAGTCACTAGGAAGACGAGAAGGATACGACAGCTTGTAAGTAGTAACGATACGAACAAGAACGTTGTCGAACAAGTGATTTCCACCATCCATACGCACGCAGGTCAAGGTAGGAACAATGTTACGAAAGGTTCCTAACACACAAGTTAATTCATAAAATGCACAAGTAATATAAACAATACACGATAGTAATGTTGCCATTACCGAAGGAAACGCCTATGACCTAGACATTTGACCGGAGCTAGGTGGCGGAGGGCGCGCGGGACACGCGACACTGGCTACGGTAATAGACGTAAGTGTACACGCGAGTGTTACTTACCATCCGCGCGTCTGACGCCTGCCTTAATATGAAGTGCTTTTATGAAATCCTATTTTATAACGTAAATTATTTATTAATTTTTTATATTGTCATTCCTACATTTTGTTTTTCCCCAAATCGCATTTTTAAGGTGGATAGTTCTTATTTTGTCTCTAACAGCCCTCCTTCGTTCACAGTTGAAAATCTTATGAAAAATCTCATGACAATTGGGAGTAAATTATAATATAAAAACTGCGATACAACCCGCTTTTATTTTAATGTCTAACATTCGCGTAAACATAGAACTCTCTAATTAAATTACTCTCAAATTAAAACAAGTTAAACGCAAGAAAATGCAGAGCAAACACAAAATTACCTTTCCACACATACTACCTACATTTTTATTATAATGTTGAAAGTGTGTATAATATAATAATATATATAATTAAAAATTAATCCCATTGAAACATAAATGAGGAAAATAATATTTTAATATCTCCTTAACAAAATCTTCGTCCCAAATATTTCTAAGCTTATTTGTCACCATCGGGGAATTAATAATGATAAATTAATTTATACAAGAGGCTATCGGAGGCGAGGGTCGACCTCCCCCACCCTCCCCCCGGGAAGGAGACGCGTGACCCGGAATTCGATGCGAACCACTCATAAATATCCGAAGATATGGAAATGTTCGCAGGAGCGAGCGGATTAATCAGTTTAATATCTTTTTGTGCAGTTCGAGGCACGTGGTTATCGACTGGCGAAATTAAATTTCCCTTATTGAGAGGTCAACGTGCTATTTAAATATACTGGAAATGGATCCATAAGCCGGGATTAAACCTATACAATTCAGAAGGTCGTTTGCAAAATGATAGAGCGGCACGGTGACTAGTGGATAGTTATGTATGCATGAATGAGCTAGATTCGGTACTGTCTCTTAGACAGCCGATGGGAAGTGGCAGCTTGATAATACGTTTCGTGTGGTCAGTGGGATGCTAAAGCCCGAATCCGGAAATCCCGCTCCCTTGATTCATCCTGAGGTCAAAAATCCTTTCTTTTCTATCTTTGTTAAACTGTCATTGCGTCAGTAATTATTTTGTAATTTGGTTATTTAATATGTGGTTAAGATAATTTAACATTGGGTGATCCACTTGTTTGCTGTCTTATGTTATAAAAGAACCCCATTCTTGAATGTCGTATATGCACTTACAATTATAGAACCTTAACAGCCTACACCACTAGAGCAGATGCATCACAGCAGATCAAAGGGAATTGAAATGGTATCCAGTTATTTCCACTTTCACACGTATTAAAATCTCACTTACCATTAATCTTCATAACAGACAAACACGAGTACCAGGGCATCATAAAGTAAAAACAGTGAAACGAGTGAATCATTCGGACGCAGTTCCCGTGCCATTAAAACGCGCGTGATTGAGTGCGGATATGATATGTGGCATTATTTGTGAGGGCGAGTCGATGTGGACGAAATATCGATAGTTTTCTCCTCTATACTCGATACTTTATTGATAAAAGGTTTAAAGATGGAATCCCAATAATCACTAGCTGTACGAGACTTAACATTTAATGAGCCGGCAAATGGAGCATATGCACAAATCGTACTCAATTCCCAATCTAGCGCATATTATAAATGCAAAAGTTTGTGAAAATGTTTGGATGTTTGTAAAAAGTAAGCACAGAAACAGCTGAACAGATTTGGATGAAACTTGTCATATACATAGACCATGTCCTGTGTTAAACATAAGCTTTTTATCCCGGTATCTTGTACCCATGCAAAGAAATAAAAAAAACAATATTTGACTTTTAGATAGATGACGATGGTATTGCATACATGGCGATATGGATCAGTACAATGATTTAGGAAGTTTTATAGCAGCAAAGGCTTCTAACGCGAGCGAACCTGCGAGCAACACCTAGTGCTATCATATGCCATCTAAAACATTACCTACATTGTAAATAATGGTAATAAGGTTTATAACGTTTTCACTGACAAAAAGTACCAGTCACCAAATAATGTCACGCCCCTAAACTCTAAAATGAATAAATGTACAGACGCCACATCTTTATCAAAAATAATGGCTACTAAAATAAGCTACGAATCGTATTTTTGCAATAATATACCTACCAAACATTTTTTGATTTATATTTATATTCATTTTTGAACGTTTTGATATGCCGAAAGGTGCAGAATTTAATATATTTTTCCAATAAATCATTTTTTTTTTATATCGATATTTGACACTCGAAGCCCTATACGCGAGTAGGCGACTCGTCCGCGGCCACGTCGCTGCATCAAGATTTAATGTCAATAAAGTTTTTACGCGAACCGAACTCGTAAAAATGATAATCATTTGTATGAACAGTGTTATGCTGTGGCACTGTGAGTGCATTGTGACTTATATGCCTTCCGAATGACGGATGGAAAGTAGAGTATACTTTAGGTTTATGGTTTGATAGTGTGAGGTCACGCTGTGGACAATTCTCTACAGGGTGGGCTGGCGGGATCGGTGCGGAATCACAATCCTGCGTGAAGTGTCTTCATTGTGGTGCTTGTCACGATTGTTAAGGTTTTGTATGGGTTAATATTGATAATAGCCAATAATTATTTCCGATTTTGATCCATATTTCCTTAAGATCAATAAGGCACGCATCAATTTCTGAAACAATGGGTGTTTTTGGAAATATTAGATTATTATTTAATTGATAATTATTTTGTATCAGGTCACCCACCTGCTCCATAAACTTCTTTTATAACAAGGCCAAAGCAATGAAATTTAAACCAAAACATTCAAATATAATTCCAATAATATTCCACGTATAATAAATTTCCCATGTTTCCTAACGATTTGCACCGATTTAAATAACGTTGAACGGTTTTCCGGAGCCGGTGATATATTCGGAATGGCCGGTGACCGCGCCCGGCCACCCCGAATCTGCCGGCTGATGTACTGTGACCGGAACTGATGTAACGTATTGCCTTGAAATCACTAATGCGCTCAGTAATGGTTCAATTGGATCCGATTGCCGATTTTACGGACTAATTCCTTTCATTAATGATGTATTTTCAAGGGGATTGTGGTTTAGTTCATTATGTTGTTTAAAGGTGGTTGAATGGGTCACCTGACGGTAATTGAGCACCAACCATATACGCACGCACACACACTGTAGAATCTACAGTGATAGAGGTTTCATGGACGCAGAGGCGGCTTTGGGGGAAGGTGAACCGGGCAACCGTCCGGGGCCTTGCGCTTACAGGGGCCTCGCACAATGCCTTGGATGACCTTTTTTTGAAATCCCACTGACAAAACTTGTAAAACCGGGGCACTTTTTGCGGTTTTCTCACGTCGTTTAGGGCCGTCACTACATGGATGCATATACCATCGTTTTGCAAACGCTGTCTTATAGGTAATTTCATAACTTACATACAATGGGTTGCTTTATGAGCAGCAACAATTTTTACCTGAAAAATAAAAAGAAGTATTATTAACACTTGAAAAGTATAACGTAAAGTTTTTGGTATTAGAAAGAGTAACACTAAACTAACTAAGCCACATATCACCAGGTCTACCATCAGGAACCGAACAGAAAGGTTTACAATCTGAACTATAATAAAAAAAATATACCTATGTACTTTATTTTAAAAAACTTGCAATAAGAACAAAATACACAGTTCAAATTTAAAGATGGGTTGCGTATTACAGCTGTCTTTTCCAAATCCGCCCAGTACACCCCCGTCCTTACCCATGATATACGAGTTGCACCGCGAGGTCTATTTTAGCAGCACTCATACGTAAGGTCGTGCCTGATGTCTCACTGGGAATGCGTCTCACTGACTCACGGCTCGGTGCATTCTTATTTCTATTGTACGTACAGATAAATACAACAGATAAATCTTTTTCTTCGGTTAAACGGATTAATTTAATTGATTATCAGGACGATTGACATTTTGGAATGTTAAGCTCCAAATACAGCTCGCATTACTCCTGCAGTATAAGAGTATAAAACGTGGTAGGATCTCGTAAAGAGTCCGATTGCGTATCACCAACATGTAGGCGCTGTTCTGTTCCCGTGTGAAGGGCGTTCTAGCTACCGAAATTGCGACTGTGCTTCATAAGGTTAC
This sequence comes from Manduca sexta, assembly GCF_014839805.1. NCBI lineage: Eukaryota > Metazoa > Arthropoda > Insecta > Lepidoptera > Sphingidae > Manduca > Manduca sexta. The sequence goes on along the minus strand of NC_051135.1, from coordinate 5,179,755 downwards.
ATCAATAATTTACCTCTAATGTATTAGGGTCCCATGTAGACTATTTTAATATAATTCCTGGCCAGTATTGCCACTGTTACAGTCATAGAGTTTACCATCAGGATTTCTCATATCTCGCTATGTTTCGGTGCCAAAATTAATAAAACAATATCCGTCGCATATTATTATACTTCATAAATAATCTTCACACACATCTCACAGACGCGGCAAACACACCAAGATAAGTGATTAAATTTGATAACTAAATTCATGAATGCACTCCGCGCTGGCGCTGGGGAGGCGGGAGTGCTCGGGACTCGGGACTCCAGGAAATGTTCAATCGACGATATTGCAGCGAAGCTTCCTGTCGCGGCCGGGACCCTCTGCCTACGTTATATCTAGCGTGTGTGACTCAGGATTGTATGAGATAGACAGTTTAATGGCTCGCAGTTTGAATAGCTATTGTTATCGGAGAAATATATTATTATACCTAAAAGCATAGGAAATTATTTTAGATAATATTTATGTATATTTGGACTCCTGCTCATTTAATGTGATATTGGGTTAACAAGGCTACTAAAAACGACGTACCGTAGTATACGTGACTTTGGGCATTACAAATAAAATACAAATTAGTGTATGATTTATAATACAACTTATTTATATTAAACATGTAACTCGACTGTCCAATTATAGTTATCAGACGTTCACGTAGACACGCTAGAACATTACTACTACGACTCCTACAAAAATAGACCATTTGAATTATTAAATATCTATTTTTATCCTTAAATTTAACAAACATACTCAAGTCTTCACTCTCCGAAGGGGAAGGCAGAGACGTTACTGGTGCACCCACATTCCGCCGTGCGTAATTCGGTGATGAACCCGAGACCTCAGTACTGCAGTCGCACCGTAATACAGCTACGCCACCAAGGCAGTGATTTAGTTTATAAAATAGGAAAGTAATTGTAAATCATTAGGAACTGAGCTATTTCTGAGTGAGAATTCGGTATCAAACCATGCGAGGTCACGTAAACAAAATTTCTCCGCATGTAAATGTTAGCAATATTTGTAAGCGGATTATTTCTTTATGCAAATGCTCGTATACGCTAATCCGGACTACGATATGAGTTTTCCTTATTGCAGATAAATTCATACTGGCGTTAAAAAAGGTAAAGTTGCAATCTGGAGGGAATACATGTTAATATTAATGAAAGTTAACAAGCGATGCTCCGAACGAAGTTACAGCGGTCTGGCGGGATTAAACAATGTTCAACTGATTGTGTTTGCTGTAAACAATCTTTGTATGTGTATTGTTTCGTAGTTTTTTCATTTAGCTTTATAAAAGTAATATATAAAGCTACAGTACATTCCATAGTTTATTAAAATTTTTAATTACTTTTATCTAAAGGCGAAATCGGTACGTAAAGCCTCTAGTCTGTTACCTTGTTGAAAGAAATACTCATAACGGAGATAATACTTCAGATTCAGGACTATGTAAGCGTCTATTGGGTGAATTTCTCTCAACAAATCCACGTAATTTACATCCCAGTAAAATAGACAATATTCACTGTATCGCCGGTGTGGTAGCGACGTACACGCTAGTAATAAAGTAAGTTCCACGGCGACAGACGCGGCGACGCGCGAATCAACTCCAATACCGGATGATCTAAGGACTAGATCTGAACAGAAGCTGGTCTATGGTGTAAGCTATAGGTGGAGAGAAGGTGGAATTCAAGTTTTATTGGACTTTAGACTTTGATACCAAACTCGTGGATTTGTTTCAGAGTAATTTTACGTTTATGTATTGTTAGTTCTTACTCGCTTTAATGGTGCAGGAATGCGTCGCTAAAAAGATGAATGGAGATTTCCATATTTGAACTTAGCATAGCAACGTGACTGAGTTACTTCTTCAATATATTATGTGCAATAAAATTATATCCACATTATTGGATGTATACTAGCTAGGTATTATAAAAAAGTTATTTAGTTATGGTATAGTAATGATCAGTCTAGTCGTGTACCCACAAACTATAGCGGGTTCCATTCTTATAATCATAATATTGTCTAAATTTTAAGATGGTATTGCCTGTAAATTAAAGTGAAAACTACATTACTTCAATGTAAATTTTAAAATTAGATTTTGCACAAAATATCGTGGTTTTTAAATAAATTAGAAAACCAATTTACAAGACTTATGAGTAAAATAAGACTGGTTGCACAGAAAATATTTGCTAAAAGCAATTTAAACTTAAGTAAACTTTATAAAACTGTTTATTTAATGCTCAATTTGCATACAGAAAAATAAATTAACTACTTTTTCGTAACTTTTCTTTTTAAATTACCTACTTCAATTTTTTTTTATAAATACAAAATATCATCAATGTGTTTCGACTAAAATCAGTACAAAACTCGTCGACACATTTGGTTAAATCTTGGCACGACAAGATGTATTCACGACAGATGGCGTTTAAGTGCAGTGTAGTGTTAGGAGATCGGCGACTAGCATGGCGTTATGTCTTTAGAGTTTCGATGGTCGAAATAATATTTTGGTCTGCTCAATTGCTTCTTTATGTTATTCAACACAAAAATAACAAAATTGAAAATAGGTAGGATATCGGATGTATCTTGTACCTCACTATATGGTAACCTACACATGAAGAACCCATCGTGTTGGTCCGAAAGAAAAGGCATTTAGAAGTTAGAAAGTAGCAATACAATAATGCTAGCCTTGTATTATATTATTCTGCCCACTACTTAGTAATCTACTGTACTACTAAGAGCGTTCAGGCCTTAGTCCACCACGCTAACCTATTGTAGGTTGGCAGACTTCACATAAATCCGAAATAAATTTGAATGAATGAAATAAATTGATGACTGCTCATAAATTCTGTTAGCTTATGCTTTACACCACGTGGTGGCACATCCCGGTTGCACGGCGGCTGTACGGCGAGGGTTACCGGTGAGCTATCGCCGCGACTAATTACTACTGCATCCGACGCGACCTTATCAACAACATAAACTCTCACACCGCCGGCCCGTACATTATTGTCCTATTGGGTGTTTGATACTGACAAATCACTTGAGACTTTGTACAATTAGAGGTTTCTCGTGCCTGCTGCATCTAATGCATCTACAATTACAAACTTCTGTTTAATTATATTTGTATTAACATTTTTGTTAAATACCGTTTGTTACAAACAGTGCTTTCAAATTGTATTAAAGTTTTAACTAATTGGATTGCTAAAAATCGTTTTTAGTTTAACTTGTGAATATTAATATCTTTAAAGAATATATAGATTTTAGTGAACCTATAATAGTTTTAATATGAAGGCTTCCAAATTCTAACTTCAAAGACATTCCGTATTGTATTGGAGTACAGTAACATACTAATGAGACTACCTATTTGCACCATCCGCCACGACACGTAGAAAAATATCCAATTAAATTCGTCCCAAATAATTCGAATCAGTCCCCAATAATTCGATTTGCAAAATGTACTACATTTTTATTCGGATAAAGCCCGTAGTGAAGTCCACGAGCCGCGTGAAGCAAACGCCAATTATGTACCGTATAATTGGTTAGATGTACTCGTAGATAGAGTGGTAATTGGGAGCCCGGGGCGTTAGTGACAGCTGCCTGGGAGATGTTAAACATCCCTAGCACAAAATATACCATCGTTTCATGTTCTGTTATTCGTGAGTTATGAGTTAGATCATTTACTCGCGACTCCGACAGAATAAAAATCCTTTCCTGACATAGAAACTAGCACGCAGAACCCGGGAGCAATGTAGCTTGCTTTTAGCGAAAGAATTTCCAAACACGATCCAGTCCAGTGGTTGTTGATATTACCTCTGCCATACAAGTTGAATTCTGAGTTATCCGCAGAGGCATTTTTGTGTACACATTAGATTTTTAATGAAGAATTAATCGAAACAGGACTATTGCAATCTTATTGACTGTCTTTTAAGGTCGTCAGTTTCCTTTAATTCAGGAGTTACATCCCGGTTGCATCATATGCATACTATAAACTGACTATAATAACGTTGCATTGCTCTAACATAACATATTCCCTCTACAAACCATCTATATGATCATAGGTCTACTGATCCCTAATCCTATCTCATAAAAGTAATTGACTGTTTATTTCCAGAGACAGTGAGGCGAGGTATGGCTTGTGACATTAATTAGTCGCCGAAACTACGCTCCATTCATCTGCCATTCATTTCATTCATACGAAAGTAAATGGGACTGAATGTTGGTGTATATAAGATATGTCGTTTGATGTCACTGGATCAATATAGTTTTTTGTAAATTATACATAGATGTCAGCTGTGGTAGAATATGTACGTAAAATAATACTTTAGTAAAGAAATTTCTTATACGCGATAGTTTATTTGAGTACTTGTTTGTTCCACCGATAAGCAGTATGCAAGCATTGTTAAATTTATTGTTGCCAGTTGTACTAGTAGCAGTGACAGGACATATGGTATGAAATCTATAATCTAATGCCACAGAACGACGAACGCAATGAATAAAACTAAAGAAGCACTAAGGTAATAAATCTAATTGCAAAACCATATTTATAAATATTGTATGAAATTATCTCACTATTTTTTATTTTTATTTAATTTTATTTATTTATTTAAGACAGCCAGTAGTTGTTACAATGTTGCTTACACAAAATAAAAGAAAAACAATATTATAAAATATAAGAGTAACACCTTCTCAAGGCAGTCATAACACGCACTATTTGTGAATATGAATAGTCATATGTTTATACGGGAATACGTCATTACGACGATTTTGTGAAAATTCGTGCTACTAGAATTTCGGATAACAAATATTTGTTCGAATGAGGAAATCGATTCCGCTTTCCCCATTTCTCAGTCGGTTACTCACCCGCTGTCATTGGGGGACTGCATGTCAAATATAATTCAATCAACATGCGAGATCGGCTGTGTGGCGCAGCGGGCGGTCAGCTGTGAAGGCTGATAGATTCGATTCCCGCCATGAGTATATTTGTGTGTTGCCACATTGTTCGGGTATGGTTTTGACAGGAAAAGTTGAAACAAGTTTAAGCTAAAATTAATACGGACTGTGTCATACAATGGCGGTTTTGCAACCATCCAGATTATCCTTACAGTTACTCCACAGTCAGAATCAAAAGCGTAATCTGGATGGCTGCATGAAGAAAGCTACATCTGCGTGGATTTTTATAAGCATACTAGTTTAGAAGAACTGACAAGACTGGCTTAGGGTTTCCATTTTATCCGGGAATGAAACAGTAATCATAAAATATATGAATTTCCCGTAACAAAAAATACTATGCGACTGTTAAATATTTATAAAATAAATGTAGCTAAGGATGTAAGTGGATTAACATCAATTTTATATTAATAAGAGTGCACGCGTGTCCCCGGGGCCGCCCGCGCCGCTCCGAGCCGCTCCGATCCGCTCCGAGCCGCCGCGGAGTCTATCCTGCAAAATTACCCGCCTCATTTATACGTATTAAATTCGTATAATTATGGTAACGCGACGTCGCCCCGTGTCGCATAACCTACAAATCATATTAATCTGAGTTTTGTACATTTATTTTTAACCGAGTTACCGGGGTATTATAATTCAAGTTTGTTATGATTTGACTAAGCATGTGCATTTGTCAAACGCATTTAATAAATCCCGTTGAATTATAGTGTTTTAATGTGTCTGACACCGTGCTGCGATCATTATTGTAATTGATGGCATGGAGGGTGTGGTTCAAATAATAATGTCGGCAAACGAGAGAAGTAATATTAAAATAAAACCATTTTGCGAACTTTATCGCGGTTTTTATATTATAATTTTCTCTCGAAGTTTTATCTTAGTCTCTTTCGTGACCACGAATGCAAAGTCTTCGAAACGTTGGGAAAAAATAAAAGCAAAAAAGTTTTATTTCAATGTCTAACATTCGCGTAAACATTATGAGAGGAGTAATATTTAAAAAATGATCATAAATAGGACGCTTTTTGGAAACACTACTGCGAGAAAAATCCTTTCAATCCAGTTATATTTATGACTTGTAGCTACAAAGTATCCGAAGTATCGAAGTTATCCCTGGTATTCGAAAGCCCGTCTAGCGAAATACCATCGCTTTGTCAATTTATGTCGTTAAGCAATATGAAAGCATACCTGTGTTTGGGTTTCAAGCGGATTGTCTCCAATGTATGCACTATGCATTGAGAATTGCGAGGTCTTATCGTACAGATGCATATATTTAGGTTTAGTTTTAGTGCCCTCCATTGCTTTTTAAAACTAAATACGGGAGTTATAGCAGATGCAATTCTTACTATTGCAATAATTATGTAGTGAGCGACCTGTTCGACTTATCATTTAAATTTATTCAAAATCTGTAATTTTTCATAAAACTTGCGTTTATGGATATGCTAGTTTTTAGCTTGGCTAAACTTGGGTTCTTGGCGACTTCCACGGCACATTAGTATCAGCTGGGCGGCGGTACCGATGTTTGGCGAGCGGTTACTGACGCCCTGACTGGGTCAACACGGCGCGGCCGCAGGCTCAAGTTGCGGACCCCGATCCCCCCGGCTCAGTGTACAGTGCACACAACACGCCCCGTGTCAACGCAGGGGCTGTTACATGATTGGATAATTTGTACAGTAACGGGACACTTTTGGAAATTAACATGGTTATTTCAAAGAGAATTTGAGTAATGTTTTAGTATTTTTTTAGAAAAATTATTTACTATTTGTTGTTAATATTTTTCTAGTAAGCAATATAAAATAAATAATTGAGTTGTTAATAATAAACTCAAAACATATAAATATCACGTAGAAATGTATATTTCGATGCGATGCTTCTACAAGATAACTCCGAGGTATTAAATATTGTTTTTATGTGAGTTTTTTCTATTCTCATGTAGTTCTTTCTGAGTTTACTAACAAACTAATATTTTAATTTATAACAAAACTAAATATGTTGCGGTGTTTCGTCTCCACAGAAATCATGGCAACAATTTGTAATTTCTTTAAACAAAATCAGTGATCCATTTATAAGAGTACATTTTAACCTTTAATTTAATTAAAGTAGTAGAAGCAAAATAAAAAAGAAAAGAGAATTTCCTTCAGATTTTTGAAGTCGCTTGGCCGTCTCTTGCAAAATGGGTGATAGAATTACGATAATACGATAAAAGATAAATTACATAATTTAATTCACCACTAACGAGCTAAAAGCATGAAAATCTTATTGCTATAATAATTAATTTATTCGCTGAATAGTTTGTTGTCGATTTTTACAGAAAATCGTGAATTAATCTCTGAACTGACCCGCAGCGGTAATGTGATGAAGTACATTATGCGGGGGCTCGGGTTGGCGGCGCGAGGGGCGCGGGGGGTGAGTGTGCACAGACGATCGGGAACAAACAATCAGGCAGAAGTGGCCGGTGGGTTTGTTCGGCAACTTTGCTACATTATGTATTACGTGCAGTAATTGAATTGTCTGACAAATATTTGTACGTCGCACACATCTGCATACCGGGGGCGGATTTGGATCACTTAATGTACTTTGAGATGAGCAGATCCATTGGTTGATAAGCGTCTGTCCATAAACCGTGTCCACGTCCCAAATTTAACATACAGATAGTGTCGCTGTATTTAAGATTCAACATTGGATGTTAAGTTAATGACCAGGAGTTAATGTCGTTTCAAAATCTTTTAATCTGAGGCGTAACCGATTTTATACAATAACGCTCGATAAATTTGAAATAGCCTATCGAGAAGGCCTGTGGCATTAACGAAGTCCCTATGAGTTTTTATACAATTTATTTATAGACCATTATTATTGTTAGAATGTTGACTGAGAGTTGCAAATCTATATAATAATAATATCAGCCCTGTATTATATACTTGCCCACTGCTGAGCACGGGCCTCCTCTACTACTGAGAGGGATTAGGCCTTAGTCCACCACGCTGGACCAGTGCGGATTGGTAGACTTCACACACCTTCGAAATTTCTATAGAGAACTTCTCGGATGTGCAGGTTTCCTCACGATGTTTTCCTTCACCGTTAAAGCGAACGATAAATTCACAAAGAATACACACATGATTTTTTAGAAAAGTCAGAGGTGTGTGCCCTTGGGATTTGAACCTGCGGACATTCGTCTCGGCAGTCCGTTCCACACCCAACTAGGCTATCGCCGCTTACTGCAAATCTATATTGTGCCGTAATTTAGAAAAAACAAATTATAAATAATCGATCGACGACTCACAGGGCTCCTTAGTTCTAAACCCAAAAAATAGTTAGTTAATTGAAACTGAGACTCAATTTTATTTACAACGTATTCAGTTAATTAATAAGCACTTGCGTCCCACACGCCCGCATCTGATTGCTTCCCTGCGCATGTGAAAGAGAAGGAAGTTAATGAAGAAACACGCTCGCTATGCTAATAAACTCGACTTAATAACTCTGCAACGCGGGAATACGATCTTTGGGGTGTCCCCGGAATGGATTCAATGTAATCTGCGCTTAACTCTGTTTACTTTTCAGTTGGAAAGCTGTTTTGATTTACTTTATTTTGTTTCGTGACGTTTTAAACACTTCGATTGCGTAGTAAAAATACTCTCTCACAGCCATAGCAATAAACGTCAGAATTAGTGCCTTAACTAATTACTATGTTGTGTCTGTATCGAGTTTGTAGTTAAAACACCATTAATTGAACCGTTAAAAATATTTACAGGTAAAGCGTAATAAAACCTTTTCTATTTTAAAACACCCAAAACTATTTCCCGATAACGATTTAATTAGGCACAATCCATCGCCGCGTCGGTGTAAATCTTCATTAAAAACACCACCGGGTATAAAGTGCCACAGCCACGTTCCTATTGATTTTATTGTGTAATTATAATTTGGAAGTTTCAGCGTTAAATCAACTTTGACGAGCTGTTAAACCGACAATTTATTAGCCATTAAACAAACTGTTAAACGTTACGGTTAAATATAACAACGTGATTAGTGGTGTTTTAATGTTTAATTAGGCACTGACGTGACTTGTGGGTAAGTTGTGGCGCTAGATGACTGACCTAATTCATCTATAGTGTATAATTACCATAGAAAAGGAATAGTGTACGAAGACAGGTAATACATTACAAATGTGCTGTGAGAATTTTTGTTATATGTAAATGACAAAGCCATGAGATAAAAATTTCTTATGTATAAAATTCGACACAGCATGAGGTGAGTAACAAATACTAAGACGTGTAATCTCACGTCAGATGACGTTCATCAATGCCTACTAAATGTGCGTAAGAAATGTACACATTTTTTTTGTACATAAAATAAGTCTATGTGGCGCTATCTAGTTGATTATAAAATATACTATATATCCTGTCCCCAATGCATTCCGTATTTTTTTAAATTTCTACATTGAGGGTTAATAGGTTTTTGCACTCGATCTGTTACATATTCCAACATTTTAACTTGTACTAGGCCATTTAATTTAAATTAATGGCGTAGGGTTCCCCTTCCTAGGAAGGGTCTCCTGACATGATTCACTGTGTGTTTGTCGCACAATAAAATAAACATACTGACGTCATAGCAAAAATACCGATGACTCAGCGCGAAGATGACAACTTTGATTACCAAAAGTAATGCTGGGGTTTTTAAAACGAGACAAACCTTTAACAATTTTACTAATATTTAGATTATTTTACCATTGTTAGCTAGCTGTTATTTTAAGGGATTGATTTAGAATAAATATGAAGTTCATCTCAAGATGACGCCTGACAAGCGAAGCGCAGTGGCAAGCCATTTTATAACCTAAATTTCTAGGTACTTGCTAGTGTTTACGACAGGCGTGGCGCACGCCTTCAAACGATCGACATGCTCGTCTCGACATTCAGTTGTATACAAACCTATTTTTAAATTGTGTTTACGTCTTAAAACAATTGTTTCGGTTACTGTTCAACTGGCCAGTATTTAATGAAGTAAAACTATGTTTCTCTAGCCATCTATCTTGATAATTCCTGAGTGCAGTTTCGTATTAAACTCGCCAATTACCGCAAAATCTATGGAGAATGTAAACCACTAGTTGGATGGCTGAGAGCGTGCGTAGTAATTTGCGCCTTGCGTCATAATGGGAGCTCGCGGTCGGAGAGACCGCGGGGCGCGCCGTTATAGGGTTATTAAATTATAATGCGAACATTGTGAATAGATTGAAAGGTCGCCCCTTGAGTTGTTGAGATGTTATTTATAGATAATAAAACAGTATTTTGGTCGCGCTTTCCAGATTTCCTTATAAGATACGCTAAAATGTTACGTGTTACGACATTTTGATTGTTATGTGGGTAAAGAGAGGTAGCCGGTTTGACTTTAAACAAAAATACATATGTGTGATGCACAATTCATTCTTGATCCGAGCTGATGAAGTCGAATGTCCTTGTAGCCAATAAACATCACACAATACATTCTTGCATCTTTAACTGCCGATCCCTAGTTTACATGTGTAATTACTGAATATTTTTATTTACCAAACCCTAATTTTAAAGACCTAAAGCAGCAACAATCTTAAACCATACCATCACTGAGACGCTTTGAAACAAACAACCAACAACGCTATTACGATTAGATACATCGTGCATTACGGGATGTTTGTAACATGATGCGTTTGACATTGTTATTGTGCCGTTCGAGGACGATCCTACCCGACGTCCCACGACGTCTGACGTGACACAATCTTTTAAATCTCTGGAACTTGTTTGCTCCAACGGGCATGGACTTCAAAAATAATGAACAATGATTGGAATGTTACTGTAGTTGTATTTGTAAACAGGACTAAGAGGAGAGGTTGGGTATAGTAGAGAGCCCACGGTAGCTAGTTTTTCTTTAGCATTAATGGTCAATCTATTATGGTGTTTGCGATCTTATAGAAAGTAAGAAATATTTACATTCAATTCTGCGGGTTACTCATGAACAATCAGGCAAATAATAATGAACAGAGCATTACGTGATATGTCAACATTTTGTTAATTCGTATTTGTGATGAAGTAATGGTAACTTTTGATTAATATTAAAATATAGGCACTTACTTATTATTAATATTATGATTGACTAATAATTTGGGAATAAAAAAACAAACATATGAAAAGAAGCATACTACAATTTAATTAACCTATATACCAGACGGAATTCATTCCCTATTTTTTCCAGAGGAATGTCACGCGTTAACCTACTAGAATGCGAGACTATACGCCGTTTGTAATTACATTCCAATAGGCAGATAGACGGGCCGTGGGTCGGGGGGTCCGTGGGTCGTGCCCCCCGCTAGTCGGGCCACAATTACACGAGCCGTTACACACGTGACGTTTTCTGTCGCGCCGCACGTCGCGTCACATTCTTACTGACGCCGCGCTAAGTGCGTTTGTTCTGCTTGTCTTAATGTCGCAGTGTGTAACGTGTGTTATAGTATCATTTGTGGTTTCGAAGAAGCAACAACGCAAATATGCGGATTTAATGGTTCTGCGAATAATGCTTGAAATGTTTTCCTTTTAAAATGTTAACAATTAGTACGGTTATCAAAATTATATTATCAAAAGTTAACCTGTAATTTTTATTATAATTGATTTTTAAGTATTTATCATCTAATGATGTAAATATTTAATAATATTCTATATTGTTACACTTGCTAATTCGTGGACAATTTTTTTTTGCGAACAATCATCATTGTCGCCTGATGGTAAATGGTGACCGATGTCCTTTGCTACATACATATAATACATGGGCATAAATAATTGTGTTGCAACCATCAAAGAGAAATAAGAACTAGGTAATTTCTCTCATTATAATATTGAGGGAAATTGCATACCACTTGTATCACTTATTCATAACTAGTTAAAGCCCTCGGCGACGCCCGCCTGTAAGTAATTCTAAAGATAAAATCTGCTTACATATTATCCTGAGGATTAAGTTCTCTAATATTATCCGGACCGGAATTAAGAGACAGCGAAAATACTATGAATCTGCTCGAGGAAAGAGAGAGAGTGCGCGGCCTTCTGAGGTTCGTCATGGCGAAGAAAGTACGATGCGTCGAGATGCCAAAAGTAGTTACGTATTATCTATAATATGATCTATCCCTGCAACAAATTTCAACCGAATCCATGTTCAGTATCTACGTATTTGGCTTCCCAACATCCGAACATCTTAGCGAATTTTCACATTTATTAAAGATCGTTAGCTGCTGGTAATTGAATCATAAACGGAAGACGTGGTGTGGGCGCGCGCAGACTACTGACCTGATTACTGTATCGCTGCCCACCTAGGACGTCTAGATATGCCACAAGTGTGTAGGTTTAGCTGGAAAATCTAGTCTGATATTTCACCCGATAGAGATATTATTAATTGCTACGCATACTTGTGAAGAAAGTTTTAAACTTGATAGATACGTAACTTTGTATTTTGTAGAGGTGCGCTGTTTGGTATTTCCCGCATCAATGTCTTGTTCGTCAACATCACAGGACTAAAGGGTATTAAAAATAATGATCGGTTGATGGTGAGCATCACTACTACATAAACAGCAGCAACAGCTACGTCATCCGAATTTCGAATTACAAACCTGCGTTGAGTAGATTTGGTAGAAATAGATATTCCGACTTTGTAATCTACCCAGCTGGACCTTCTCTTATGAGAGACATACTGATGCAGAGTACTGTTACAGTCCCGGGATATAAAAACTTTAAGGATTGGTTCGATAACCAGATATTTTTAAAACAAATTCAAAAGTAATATGAAAAGTACGAAATGAAAATGAATAAAGTTGTGAACGTGTTCGGATTTTATGTTTCGTCCGCGGATTTATTTGGTGAAGTGTAATTTCGGGTGCATATTGAGTTGCCAATATTTGTATGATTGGTTTGCGTGATACACTCAGTTTATACCGACGCCGATGTCATATTGTAATACAATAAACGCAACAGACGGAAAACACAATACTACCGTAACATGCATAAAATATTTCCATTTCACAATAGTTTTTGCGCGCCACTAGTACCAAACTGGACCGTTCATTGCCAACTGTTCTATAAAGAAACCACAGTTCTAACCACAACGCGTATCAAAATAATCTTCCTAACGAGTGACCATAAAACGACTAGCCATGATCGATAGTGGCGAAGGATGTCCTGACGAGATGAGAGCCAATTTCCTCATCATTGTGGCGACCAAGACGGGCTTGGCGAGGGGCTCGGAGGAGAGGGGGAACTGTACAAGTGCAGCCGCGGCCGGTTGTTAGTCCAGATCAATATTGAACGAGGCGATAACGTGTTGAGATGTTATCTGCGGAAGACGGCTTTGATGACCTGACGTTTTTCATAGTCAGCCTCGAGAGAAGAGAGGGTAGCGACTAGGTTAGAGACAATCACCTAAAAGACAAACTGCTATGATTGGCTAGAGTTCTGGCCAGATATAACTTCTCAGATGAAGTTTTTGAGATTGTCAAGATGTAACTATATAGAACTGTACTTACTTAAATCGATAATATCTGAAAATATTTAAGTACTTATTACGACAGTCTTTAGAGAAGTAGGTGATGCTTGGTAAATATAGGCTGCTGAGTAAAACACTAAGATTTAAAATTCCCAGAATAATTAAATTTCTCGTGTGGTTTGCAAAGCTATGAAATTTAATGTCGGCGTAAATGATACTGTCATTAAAGGAAATAATTACAGCCTCGCTGGTGTTATTATTGGAATGACTGGATTTGGAATGGTTTCTTATTATAGTAATAGCTGAACAGGCTCTTGGGGTAATTAGTCATCAAAAGTAAAACTGGGCAATAGTAGGCAGTCTTAAAGTTATGGTGAAGTGGTATCTTGTTAAAAGTACATGAGTCAAAGTGATAATTTTTATTTGAAATTTTTCTTAACACACCATTCATATAATTGCTAACCTAAATTGATTAGGTTCTTAATATAGGTCTTTCATTACAGGATTTCTCACTTAAATATTTTAAACATATCCACGCTTCACCTTATAACTTGCATCATAAAGACGTTATGAGGCGCGGCGCAAACGGAATGTCTTTATAACTAACATGTACTTTAGTTCATCAATACAAACTGACAATTAGTTTGGGCGTGGACTGACGGTTTGAACTGGTTCAGTTTAATTTGAATGAGCTAGACAATGTGCGAGAGGTGGGCATGTGGTATGCATTTATAAGCGTTATTGCAACATTAAGAAATAAGTTCTTGCGGCAGGTGAATATCGCACATGAAGCCGTCGTGACAATTTCATTGATGATAATATTTACAATATTATTTGGACAGTCTAAGTTTTATTTTAGTGTAGACGAATAACAGCTAAAATTGACAGTAATTGTAAACGATTATCATAACTGTTATTGAATTAGGCAGTATTATCAGTCTAAATTCTTGATATCTTAACTGATTAAAATATGAACTGGTGCATTATTATTTAAACATAAACAGTCAATACATTTAATTCATGTACACCTAAAGGTAAAGAATGGATTAATGTCATAACCTACACTAGGTACAAATTTGATTACATAAACATTAGAGCACTTTCTCGAAATGTGACTTGCAAAATTTAATATAATTCGAAGTTCTCAATTAAAACTAACTCTGTGATACGAAAGACAAATCCCGCGGCTGGTAGACCGACAAGAACATAAAATTGATGCTTTCCAAGATTGAAATACTACTGGACTAAGTCCGGTGCCGCACAGTAGAATAGTTTGGTATATTAATGCTGTATAGTAATAATAACTATGAACCAACAGAAGGCATCGCTCCTGCCTATCCCTTGAGGCGTGCAGACGTGAGGAAGGCGTGGCGCCGGCGGAATGTCTTCATAAGCACGGTATCATTGCGGGGCCGATAGAAACCGACAATTAATATCCACGCAGACACACAGCGCATTTTAAAACAGACCTACAACTGAAGGAACTTACCGTAGTTTATTGGAAATATTTTATTCTCTCACGTAAGACAAGCTGTGAAAATTAAATGAATCGTTCAAGTAAAACTAGTTTAAAATACAAAAAAATCGCGATCAAATCGGAAAGTAGTCTTATTTCGATATCAAACATACGCGTAAATAGGTATTAATCATTAACCAAATCATTCTTGAAAAAGTCTTGCGTATATATTGGTGTGGATATCAACAGGAGAATCATGATTTAGTTTATTTGATAGAAGGATTTCCAGATGTAATTGCCATAAAATATTAGAGTAAATTTAATCTTTAGTCTAGTCTTTAGTTTAGTTTAGTCTTTAGTTTATAGTAGATAACTTTGATATCCAAATTTGATTTAAAGATATGCATTTCCATGCTATTTAGATACATGTTTGACAAAAAAGTGTAAACAGAAATTTTAATATCAATAAACTAATTGCACTAAAGTCCGAAATAAAATCTTGCATCAATATTGGCTTACATTAGATTGCTAAAAAGTTCCAATTGTTTATGCCTGGCCTTTACCCCAGTTCCCTCGCCTTACAAGATCAACAGCACGATAGCTCGATAATATTGTACATACACACAACGTGCGCGGTGACATTTTAATAAACGCTAGATTCCACTTTAGATTACCAGATCGCACCGACCCCGGACATTATCGGCTCTATACGATGTTTAATTAAATTGTGTAGGTAGGTCTCATGCGAGTCCATCTGAGAACTATTATTTCGTCTACCGACATTACTAAATAGTTAGAAAGCAGGTAAAATTAGGCATAAGGAGACTAAAGATTAAATGTTTTGAATGACAAAAGTGCGTATGGTTTATCTCTGCACAACCCTAGAATTTATTGATTCAGAATGCCTAAATCTGCTTTCATATTATTTTTTGTACAACGCCAGCCGCCAGCGCTACCTATTTAAAAATCAGATTAAAAAATTACCATGATCAAATTACCAGGATCACATGTCTTGAATAAGTACATCGGTATGTATTTATTCAGTACATGTTCTGTGAGCCTAATTTCGTCAAAATTAGATTTGCATCAAACTGTTTTTTATTTCCTTTATACTTAATTATAATTAATTTGTGCGTAATGTCGTCGCAGTATAAGAGGTAAAGTGAATGAGTGAGCGATTGTGGAATCAATGATATGTTTTGTGACGATTTCTTATGTTTACGCGAATGTTAGACATTGAAATAAAACTAAAAACTATTTAAACGGATTTTATCGCGGTTTTTTATATTATTATTTTCTCCCGACGTTTCGAAGACTTTGCAGCCTTCATGGTCACGGGGGGACTGAGGTGTTGTTCATCCGTAAAGTCAAAGTTACAATATCTACCTACATTTTTCAAATATACAACTTTTAAAAATTTTTATCTGTTGACGGTCCGATCTACGCAGAATGAGCTCACAGTGTCTTGAGGTCTGGCAGCCGGTCTTTTGGGATCCGATTTAATTAAATGTAGAACAGGATCCCAGGCTTGTGCAAGCTTCCAACCATCTTCCCTATTGAAATTTGGGTGTTTTTTATTTCAATAGCCTCGCGAATCATCCTAGGCAGGAATCGGTGTTCTTTGGCAAGGATTTGTGGCTTGTCTAATCGCAAATAATGATTGGAGCCTCCTTCAGAATGTTCAGCGACTGCAGACTTCGTAGAGCGTCGGTGTTTCACGTCAGCTATATGTTCTTTTACGCGGGTCCCTATATTTCTTTTTGTTTGTCCTATATAAGAGGCCACAGTTGCAGTCTATCTTGTATACACCCGGTTCTTGCAGAGGTATATGGCACTTGACAGGTGGTAAAAATTGACTAATCTTCTTAGGCGGCTTGAAATAGGTTTTTATTGAAGCACGCTTCAGGATGTAGCCAATCTTGTCGGTGACTCCTCTCACATATGGTAGTACAACCGGAACACGTTCAAGTTGTATATTTGAAAAATGTAGGTAGATATTGTAACTTTGACTTTACGGATGAACAACACCTCAGTCCCCCCCGTGACCATGAAGGCTGCAAAGTCTTCGAAACGTCGGGAGAAAATAATAATATAAAAAACCGCGATAAAATCCGTTTAAATAGTTTTTAGTTTTATTTCAATGTTTTGTGACGTTTATATATTGTAGATGTATAGTCAATGAATGGTGAGATAGTAGAATGTAAGGCTTAATATTATTAAATATAAAATGCGTTCTAATTCAAAAGCGATACGGTCGATATTAGGGAAATCCAGCGTCGACAATATCAGATGTTCAATTGTTTACCTTTACTACTTGTCTATCTAATTTTGATCTGTTGCAATATTGATGATAGATTTAAATGGAATTACATTTATCAAATCATTTCCATCGAACATGATTACAAATGATCAGCGAAGTTACACGTCTCCCGTGGATCGAATCACGAACGCATCGAGATCACAACTCGCTAACTTATTATATTACAACTCATCGCTTTAGTGTTGCAATTTGTAAAACAAACAGTTACTTTCATGTTTCAAGTTATAACGTTTGCGCATATTATGCCAGTGTCGTTAAATTATAACTTTGGTTAATACTGTAGGTTTAATGTATCCGGATGTGATCCCAGTGTCGTGGTTTATGAAGAGTGAAGAGTTCAGGGTGGTTTTGCCATTGTTCATGGGCGTGGTGCTTATAAATATGATGAGAGTATTTTTCTTATTATTATTGAATTTACACTGTTTCAATTATGTAATTAAATCCAAATTAATACTTTCTAAGTACGTCAAGTGTCAGCTGGACACGTCACAAAGGGAATACATTCCCACTTGCCTCGCTGCACGCCAGTACACTGTGCCACAAACGCACGGCAACTAATAACAGCTTTCCAGCGGTTAATTATTAGTCTCATTGAAAAATAAATAAGTTAGTGGAACGATTAAGGGCCTGTCTCGGGAGTGGGGAGCCGCGAGACCCGATCACATCTGGCCACATAAATTAGAGCTTTCTGCATCTAGATTCAAAATAATCTGTCTACAGATCGGCGTGCGTTTAGAAACCGCGGCGCCTATTCCCGCTATCGGTCTATCTGTCGACATAAAGTCTATGGAGATTGTTTCGCAAGCGTGCGGTGAAATGTACCTCGCGATACGTTCGAGCGCTTTCCAAACGTTCAGTGTATTGATAACGCTTAAATGTATCGATAGCTTTAACTTGGTGCATTTAGTTTGTATCGTTATTTACTCGTGAACAATGAATGTGTTTTGCGTAAATTACTCTGTTTTCAATTCCTATTTAGTTTCGCCATTTTCCAATGTGCATGTATCTTATATATCTTTGTTATTTACCCATGGAAGAGTAATCTTTAAGTATGTTTGTATATTTATTTAAATATACTTAATTGTAATATTTATTTTTTTTGTAATCCATATTCCTATTAGTTGTACATCCGCTTTATTTGAACATTGGCAGCTGAAAATACCTATCATGAGCTTTTTGCCAAAGTAAATACCTATAAAATCATTTTACCGGGCTTTTTTTTCAAAGTATACTATGTAGGATTAGCAATATTGTACCAACCATAACCCATGTCTTAGTCTAAAACGTGACCAAGCTATCTCAATCGACATTCCCGGACCTCATTACGAGCGACTAAGTAGCGATACGTTATCGAAGTATCGAGAATGCCGTATGTTTAGTGATTCAGCGCCGCACGACACCTATTTGTTAACGTTCGGTTTCCGTGAACGAGTTCACTTCAATAATTCTTAGTACAGTTATGACATTGTTATATCGACGTATAATTAAATTAAATAAATTTTAGAATACAAATCATGATTTATATTCCAGTTGTCGAGGCATGCAAACTGATTTTACACTGAAAAATTATAATCCTATCTGTGTCGTTTATCAGGCTCAATCAAATCAGGTCAGTGTTACTGACTCCGTATTTATTGGCGGGGATGACCTAGTTGGGAGTGAAACGGGCTGCTGGGACACATGTTTGTATGTTCAAATCCCAAGGGCACAAACCTCTGACTTTTCCAAACAATTATGTGTGTATTCTTTGTGAATTATCGCTGGCTTTAATGGTGGAGGAAAACATCATGGGGAAACTTGTAACCTGAGAAGTTCTCTATAGGAATTTTGAGGGTGTGTTAAGTCTACCAATCCGCACTAGGCCAGCGTGGTGGACTAAGGCCTAATCCCTCTCAGTAGTAGAGTACGCACATGCCCATCAGTGGGACAGTATATAATACAGGGCTAATATTATATCATCATATATTCCGTATTTTTACACCACGAGAGAATCCATGCGGATTCCAATACAGAGAAGGATTATAATTTAAAACTAACTAGGTAGGTAACTAGGTCATCCAGTGGTCGAAATTCGACCCTCGAATTTAATAGATTTGTAACACATATTTAAAATTATTTTATTTTATTCTCGGTATAAAGTGTTCGCTTCATGTTTCAATATATAAATTATGTGTTTCTAAATTACTCATTTCATATTTTTATGTCTTGCTCGATGTAGTACGTCTTAAATAATTACATAACTGATACAAAAATATTTTATGAATCCATGACTTGAGAATAGGACCTCTGTTCGCTGCTACGGGTATCATAAAATTGTACGAAGGAAAAGTCTCAAAGCTACTCGCTACATAACGTCCGCCCGAGATACTACGGCAGCCACCCCGCCCGCATATAAACGTCTTCTTAGACAATAATAGCGGCTATATCTGCTATATGCTAGAATGTTACTTACGTGATTTTACTTAAAAGTGCCGGTTCAGTGGCGTTGTGACTTCTGAGCGATTACTTACTTTTTTTTTTGTATTTTAGTAGGTATAGTGTGTATAAATTTTATATTTGCCAGTAATTTTATTGACTTCAAAGTTAATTGAATATAACGGCGTTTTAATTGATAACAGAAATGGGCAATGGTCCCTAATCAGATGGACTTTCTTAAATCTGTTACCTACCTCACAAGAACGAGACTTTATAACTATATACACAAACGTAGGGGGAAATACGGAGTATTAAATTTATGCTTGTAAGACAGATGAGTCTACGATCATCCATCCGTACTCACTTGCGCGCGTACTGAATGACGTTATTTAATTTTTTTCACCTAAACACACACATCACGCTTTTATCCCCGAAGGAGTATGCAGAGGCGCAACCAGGGTACCCTTCTTTCGCCAAGTGTGTTCCGTCTCATGATGTGATAGGACACAAACCTAATGCCATATGGGGCACAATTTCTAGACTTCGGGCTAATACTGAGCAGATAAAACCAATATAACTTTACCCGAGCTAAGATTCAAATCCAGGACCTTAGAGCGCTACCATACCGCACATGCAGTACAACTACGCCACTAAGGCAGTCAGTTCTCACCAAAAAGGACCAAAATATGGATGTCCTCCCACACGTTACGTTGAATTAGAATGAATGGCATGCAGTAGTAATGATACATACGTGTTGGTACAGTATCTGTTCCAGGTAAGACTGAAGTAATCCGACGCTAAGCGACGTCGGTGTAAACAATTTGTCACGCGTGTAATTTGTCTCCCGTGCGATTTGTTAACCGTACGAGCTCTTGTAAACATTACTTCCTATACTAGACGCCTAAGCGTGAATAACTGATGATATGTGGCCTTCGAATATGTGGCACAGAAACATAGTTAAATACAAGTTTGGAATTTATTGAACAGTATATAGGGTTTAAGATATTTTTGTTACAATTTGCGTATCGACCATTTGGCAAGATAGTAGACATATGCATCGTGTTTTGTATCGTGTATGCATTGTAATAACATGAACTTGAAAGTTAGTTTAATGATTGCCTATCAAAAGAAGTTTTGTCGTTTGCAAAAGAGTCCTATTTGCTTACCTTACTGACTGTAGATTGCTTGTCTCTGGAATAGCCGATTGAAACTAGCCACTATTTTAACATATTTTGTGTAGGTATTATTATCAGCTATCTTCCATCAACTTGAAATACTAAAACTCAGCATAAATTTAAATAAATACGTTGTTTGTCACTCAAATCCTCCAACAGCTCATCTGTCAATATCAATAACCAAACAAAGAGATAGTTAGCGAGAGTGGGAGCTTTCAGCGCTGCCAGCCCCGATGATCTGACAGCTACCGTAATGATAGGAGACGCGGCGGTAAGTGGCCGCGCATCCCTGCAATCCTAGATCCTATTACAATAGAATCAGCTACGTCGAGTGGGCGCGACGCGGTGCGAGTGGGCGCGGGTTTAACGGATATTGATAGGTATTGAAATTAAACTAATTTCCGGATTCTATCGCGGTTTTAATTTCAATGTCTAACATTCGCGTAAACATAAGAAATCATTATGGACATTGATAGGTTTTCGGGACTATACTAGCTCATGGAATATAGCTAATGTAGGAGCTAGGGTAATACATGTTTGTTATGATTAGTTTTTAATTGGGTGTTGATTATTTATTTCTTTTTGATAGAATAGGAGCTAGTTATTTTGAAATTCATACTAAACCCACGGTTTTATATTCTATCATTATTGAAAGACAAATATAGCGAAAGTAATGCATGACATTAAGTTCGGCTTAATAATTATATCGAGAAACCAACGAACCGAAAAATTCAGATTACTTTTGTTAACATGAAATCTGTAAGCAGGATTTTATGATTTTCCAGACTAATAAAATAATATCGATGCATTATTTTTAAGCTGTAAGCTTAAATTCCTTGCAATCCTAAATACTCACAATTGAAAACTATCTAATAATAAGTAGTTAGTAATCGCTCGCAGAGACACCACACGCGTTGTCCACACTGTCAGCGTATATTCCACAGAAGCACTCTATCTTGGCGCACAATGGCGACGCGGCTTTGATATGGTAAACGCGGCTTAATGCGCTCGCCACTGTTGCCGCGGTTAAAAAACGTCATAAAACTATGTTTTAATAGCTTTGAATGTTTCAAGTTTTATAATGTTGGGCTGTTTTGAATGTCAATCGCTATTGTTATGAGCAGTGCTTGTATGCTGCGGTTAAAAGAATTTCTAATACAATATTACCGCCTAAAAACCACTAACATACTTTGTCAAAATGTACGCATGCTCATTACAATTAAACGCATTAGATTTATGAGTGGAGTTAGATTATATTTTGTATACGTGTACACGGTGTCCTGGATTAACATAATGTTCTCTTTTTATAGCAGATAAGTGCTATACTTTATTTCGGGAAAGATCTATGGTGCGAGCGGAGCCATAAGTCGAGTCCCATAACTTTATAGTAAATGTACTATTACATTAGGTTCTAAATTAAAAATAAAACTTTCATGTAAGCATGTACGTAAGATACAATTTTCGACCCTATTAACAGTTTTTTATACTTATAATAACTGTAAATAGAAATATATTATGATCCCTTTGTACCTCATGATTGTCAGTAGTGTATACTGTATAGTGATGTATACTATGTGATTCTACTTAGCACGACTGACATAGAGTCGACCATTTCTCCCAATAATCACTACGTCCTCTACTATTTGTACTAAACCACACAAACGTCGTGCGTGTGTACTGCTGATGTTTCCTCAAATCAAGGCACCGAACTAATCAAGCCAACACACATAGCAATACAGTAGGTAATTAGCGCCGGTCACACCGGCGAGTCTGGTGACGGGCATTAGCCGGCTAATCCGGCCGCAGTTCGGATTAGCCGCCGAGTGACAACAATGGCCGGCGGGATATGCAAGTAATGTATGCAAGTGGAATTAATGCGCTGTGTTTTAATGATTATGGTTACTGCGCACTTTGCATTGATAACGGTCCGTGTTAACTGCTTGATAGGAAGTCGATTTTTGGATTTAATTTATTAGTAGAATAAAATTGATCCTTTGGTTTATTTCTCGCATTTAATATTCTGTCGACTCGAACATTTTGTGGCGGATTTTTAAGTCATGTAAAACTTTACTGAGTTTTTCTAAGATTTGCAAACCAAATATTCTGCAATTTCATTATAAAAAGTGTACCTCGCCGACTCTACTTTAAAGTAAAATAGGACAGGTGGAATAAAATGAATAGTAAGAGTTAATTTGGGGCCCCGCGTGGTAAAACATTTTTATTACTGGAGGAAGGCTATTCCTTTCCCTGCAGGAATACTTGCGATGCCACTCAGGATTTCGTAATACTAGTCATGGTCATATTATATTAAAGATGTTAGAATTTTTCGTTTTAATTGTCCCTTTAAATATATTTCTTGAGTTTATACGAAACTAATAAAAATAAAAATTAAAAAAGCTTTATTGGGCAAAATAGCTAAAACAGTCTGAACAGTAAAGCTCCCCACACAATGTTCTGCTAATGACTGCCGAGCGGCACGTGTAGAGGTGATAAACAATGGGAACAATGCGCGTATACAGTTACAAACAAAAATGACACCGGCCGTAACTCTAGCGGGATTGTGTCGTCCCGACGCCTTTATCACAACTCCACGGGTACAAAGACGCCCGGCGCAGCCCCGCGCACAAACCACGGACATCGGACTCTTCTTTTTACATATGAAAACTTATTAGGAAAATTGTGAATGTTAAAGTTCCTGGAGACTTCAGTGTATAACTGAACGGACTAGGTTGAAGTTTCGTAGAAAGCTAATTTCTGGACTACCTAACATATAAACTACTAAAATTAAACTATTTTTCGGATTTTATCGCGGTTTTTATATGTTTTCATTTTCTCCCGACGTTTCGAAGACTGCATCCTTCATGGTCACGGAGGTCACCGTGATAAAATCCAAAAAATAGTTTAATTTTAGTGTCTAACATTCACGCAAACACAAGAAATCATTAGTATACAATACTTTAAATTTCAGAGAGAAAGGCTAGGTGACAGTCCACGTTGATTTCTGTGATATTGTGGTTATTACAATGGCTAACCTATTCATGCTGCAGACAAAAATATCTACAGCGTAGTTCTACCTACATGTACTATAATACGTATGGCTCAATACATATATCCAAGAGTTGAAGTTATAGTAATGAAATAGCTGTTAATAAGATTATAGTTGCGTATCACTCGCAGAGCTAACGCCACGCATCAGGTAATTACTAAGATTACATACAGATTATCTGAGTGTGCAATTACTGATTACGATATTAATTCCGTAATGGGTCGTAGGTAGACATGACAGTATTATAGTACTGGGGCTCGCAGGGGATTAAGATAATTTGATATCGACGACCTGGGCTGTATAATAAAAATAATAATAATATCAGCCCTGTATTATATATTGTCCCACTGTTGGGCACGGGCCTCCTCTAGTACTGAGCCCTCTCAGTGGTGGACTGGACTAAGGCTTAATCCCTATTAAACCTTAGTCCACCACGCTGGCCTAGTGCGGGTTGGTAGACTTCACTCACCCTCGAAAATTCCTAATAGAGAATTTCTCAGGTATGCGGGTTACCACACGATGTTTTCCTTCACTGTTAAAGCAAGCGATAATTCACAAAGAATACACACATATTTTTTTAGAAAAGTAAGAGTTGTGTGCCTTTGGGTTTTGAACCTGCGGACATTCGTCTCAGCAGTCCGTTCCACAACCAACTAGGCTATCGCCGCTAACTGACCTGGGCTATGATTTCAACTTATCAATTATAGAGAAGAAATATTCGGCATTGGGTTTCCGTTAAGCCAAAGCTGTGTCAAATAGAATTAGTATCATACGTGTTAACTGTTAACTTGTTTTTGTTGCTGGTTGTTAGTTCTAGAGAATAGTTTTACAATCATGTACACTCGTAATCGTTCCACATACGCTGAGGCAAGACACGCCGGCTTTGAAGGTTCATAAATGTAAAAATAGTTGAAGATTCGACGATATTTCGACAATTCGATCGAAAAGCCCAGTATAACCATACCAACTGTTCCGGGGCTGTGTCAGGAACTTAAAACGTCCCCGAGAAAGAGATATATTAAGAAATGTCCAGTTTTAGTCAATTTATATATACACGTCTATTACACTATAAAATTAGTAGCAACACATAAAGTCCCAAGTCCGCATTCACAGCGGAAGTCCGATATTCTTACAATAAAGGGCCAGCGGGTCGGATTACCCCGACTTAGAGCCGAGTGCCCGGAATATGTTTAGAAGCACCCTATACACGCACCCCCTGTCCCCTCCCCCTCCCGCACTGCCCCCCACACACCGCCAACTGCGCAAATTGTCTACGCCTTGAGCCAGTAATTGAATTTATAATAGGTTAGTTTAGGGGTATTTAGTGTTATGCTATATGTAGTTGTATGTGTTTTAGATTTCAATCCTTTATTATAATAATGAAGACTTTAGTCCATCTGTTCTTTGTGTGCTGAACATCCAAATGCATAATTTTAAATGCGTATAACGTTATCAAATTCTACACTTCTTCACAAATGACTTTTAGATACTATAATATATGAATAAATTCATTTTTGAGGGTAGGTTTTGGAAAGTGCATCTTTAGTACGGAGTGTGTAATGTGTAGTATAAGACATGTAATGTATAGGTATTCAGTTAATTATAATAAATAGTCTAACATCATCAACCTGCCTGTACATCAATCCTAAAATAAGATGTCGACGCTGCCTGGATATTGTGCGAATTAAAAAACACTAATAACATAAGAAGCATCATTATGCCCGTGCTAGCGCTACTTTTTGTTCCGAAAACCAACTTCCATACAGAGTCGCGGGCAGAAGCTAACATGTAAGAAGAGTACCAACATTTCACTACATTTCCCTAACACGTCTCTATGATAACACATTTTCAGTCTATTTTAATTCATTCACAATTAATATCAACTCAAACAGAAGCATCCGAATACACTATGAAGTAATTTGTTATGAACTACAACTTATCGCAATACAGCTAATGGCGGCTAACACAATTACTGTCGGCCCGCGCGCCGGCGCAGCGTGATGAATATCTTGCCCGTAGTTTATAACGCAATTAACATCAACTGACGCGCCGATCTTCATTGCAGTTACTAATGTAATTTGGAGTTATTTTTTGTTGCTTGAATTAAAGGGGAATTAGTAGTGTATTCTTGCCGAATGATAATTTGATGGTGGTTGGATATAATTTACATCCGCCCGAATAGCGACTACCGTACACAAGGTGTTAAAACCCGCTATAGTAGCCCACGTAAATATATCGCGTTCCGGGATCAGTCTGTGTATATTCGGATCCAACAGGCCGACATAATTGTATTGACTGTCTAGGGATAATCACTTACTCGTTCGTCGACATTCTATTGGACCCTACTCCATTTACCATCAGGTGCACTGGGGACACATTGCTGTACTTTGATAAAAAAAGAAAATCAATAATTGCTTTTTATTGGGTTAAGTTCATTAAGGTGTTATAGTACCCCTATTATTTTTTGTACCGCTCTTAACACTCGATTGGAAGGTGTTCCTACCCCATGATTATCCGATGGATGTGCGATGGAAATGATAAGCTGAGATTGAACGTCGATAGTTTGCGAGTGTCATATGTATCAAGTATTTTATAGCAAAAGATAAGGATCTTGTGTTATTTTTTTATAGACCGGCAAACAAGCAGTATCCCCTGATATTATGTGAATGACAATACAAGAAACATTATGGGCGCGCAAAATATTAAAGGAGAGACATATGTAAAAAATGTAGTTTATGGTAAATTATAAATGATCCTTGTACTAACTTATGTATAGACAACACGTTCACCTAAATGCAACTTACATTATTTAATGCGTAAAAATGAACGAGCATATCGCTATTTCGGGCACAAATCCATAACGTGGAAAATCAAGTTTTCCGGACTGAAAAACCGACAAAGAATTACCAGACCTAAAAGTCGCACCTTTGATCTCACGGTGTAGTACTCGGCTACTAAAACAATAAGTTAAAGCATTGATAGTTGCTGCTCCTGCGCAAAATAAATGTTTGTGGAGAAAATAACGGTGGAGTGAATTAAAAAGTACTGGTTGTTAAATTTTCTCCTTTGCAAGAAAACCCGTGTCCTATGTAGCATACCAGGGTTTCAAATAATAATATTAGTGTTACTTACGATGACACCGCTGACAAATTAAAAAGATATCCGCGAACATACCTGAAAGAAAAAAAAATGTATTTAAAATGACGTACTTTGTATTGCGATTTTAATTACAAAATAACACTTTTTTGAAGACGACTACGATAACCTCTAGATAGTATAAACACAAACAACGCTTCCCCCTTTAAGAAAAATGGTCCGGGATGGCATTTTTAAAATCCTAGCTTAGTAAAGAGATAACACTACGCCTGATGGTTGATCGGTATAAATATTATTATGTTGACAAAAACAATGTACTAACTGTTTCACTAGTATGGTAATACAGTAAGTACGGTAATCGGCTGAACTCTGAACTTAGAGCGAACCACTATAACGAGCACTTAATTACATTATATGGCATAACTAACTAATCCAATCCTCAACACAAGACTAAAGAGACTATTACCTTCTACAAAAAAAGTAATCACCAATAAATATATAGGTAAATAATTTGCAAATAGAACAAATCGGCTCAAAATAAAATTAAACGAAACATAAATGGCAAGATTAAAATAGAAAGATATACATTAGTGTCCATTAATAATGCCATCCCCGCGGCTAATGCTCTAACGAGGGGGAGTAGGGGGGAGCGGGGATTTTACAATTTGTTTTACAACAGTTATTTACGCGTAATCAGCGGAGTAAACTCGAATTAAGATCAAGAGTTATAGTACGCAATGGCGAGGTGATATTGTTAACGCTGTTATGTTTAGATAATAGGTACATTTTGTTTGCTTTTAAACATTTTCTCTATGTCTCGTATTTACTGTGCAGCACTTTGATATCCTAAGAATAATGAGCGCGATTCTTCTTCGTTGTCCTAAATAACATTTTCATCTTTAACTTAATATTAGAATAGAAGAGTTAATACTGATTATTTTTTACTAAACACGTTCCCCTAATATCACAATGTTAAACAGGTAACATAACTCAAATTTAGTGCGCTCTAATTCCAACAAAGGCGAACAGCGCCGCCGTTGTAAACTAGTCTGCTAAATTGCAATTTATTGTACATGCAGAGAGAATTATAACACAGTTGTGACTGCATTGGCGCCTAGTAATAAAGCCTGCCGTGCCGGGCCCGGGCCGAGGCAGGGAATTTTGTTTATTACAATTTCGTGGCACCGCGCTCCAGGTTAACAAGGTTAAATTTGAAAGACAGTTTAAGATTGTGGATTATATTTTCTGTGGGATGCTTTCTGTTTTTGTGTAAGGAATATTGTAGCCAGTGTATTTACTGGGTACAGTGAGACATCAGATGTCCCAGGACGACGAGCGCTATCTATGCAACATTTTGTAATTCATAGTAGGAGTGTTGCGAAGTGTGTTTATTGGCATTTTCTGCTCATCTTCTAATTTATGATAATAATGAAGTAATCTCCCAGTAATTACACCGGCTATAATAACCTTCGACTCGTAATAGTGTCGATACATACACGCGATAGACAGTAAACAAATCAAATGGCCACTTGCCTATCAAGATCATCAACTATTCTAATAATTCTAGCGAACTTTAAACGGTACACTTTGATATTAAACTAATTTTTCTAACTCTGTTTGGACTTCTAATTAAAAATTACCAAGCTGGGTCGTGTTTCAAAGAGTTTTTCGTTGAGCAACACTTAAGTGCCCCCTTTTTCTTCTCCCCACTCCTCACCAAGGGGCCGCGAGCGAGCGAACTGAGCTGAAATATTTATCGAGCTTAACGAGGATTAATATGTCCTGGGAGCGTTAAAATATCAGCTGTAGGGGCGCCACCTTAGCCCGCGACGAGGGAATGATCAAGGAATGAAAATATATTTCAACGTGACACTGTTTATAAACTTGACGAGTGATTTAAAATTTTCAGAGACGGTATAAATAAAATTTGTACTTGTTATTATTTATATATATTAGTTTTTCATTTTGTCGCGCTCTATTACTTTAGTATAGGTAATTGTTACGCATCGAATATTCTGACTGGTATGATTTTTAAACAATTTTGATATTGGATTTGCAGAAATTTTAAATCTAACCAAAGAATATTACAAGCTATTTGATTACAGAAAGGCGCCATAAGAGTACCAGCTTCATCATAAATTCTTTCAAAGATAAATTACCGACGGTACATCACATTTTTCAATTCAGGACTATCCCGCATCGTTTCCTTTGAGAGAGTCCCTACGGGGATCTCGCTAAATGAATCGTTGTTTAAAGCGAAGCAGATTTGCCGATGGCGGCAGATCAAAGCGAACACACGCGGCCATGTGAACTCGCGAGAACTTCACGATTTATGGGCCATCATACGCGGAGTGGCTTCCAAATTGATTGCTCTCCCTCGGGCCTTAATTTCAGGGTAAGTGAAATGTCTAAAGTTATTAGTGCGTACGGCGTGAGTATGATTTCGTTTTGACTCATTATTTATGAGATTCTTTAGGTGATGGTTTGTCAAAGATTTGTGATATTGTCTTGTAATAAAAAGCAAATTGACATAACGACTGCCAACCCAGATATATTATAAGAGTATTTGTATGTATAATTATTATGTAGATATGTCACTATTGCCGAGGCCGTCTAATATTTGAAGGAATAACTCAAACTTTGCTAGCTCAAAAGACAAGACAAACTACATTTCTTATCTTAGAAGTTTATTAACTCATCTAACTGAAGACATTAACCAATTTTTATTGAATTTAATCAATTATAACTAATAGCTAGTGATTCAATGGCTCGTATATCAATTACCGATCACAGAGGTAATTGAGAGCTCCCGTCGCGCGCCGCGCTTCCCAACCCACGTACAAACAGACCAGTAGCACGGGAAGAAAATAACGTACGGCACTACTCATACCTTTATTATTTTCTAGGATATATTAGGAAATATAAATTATAGACAGCAACCGCACTCTAAAGAGCGTCATCGATCTAGATTCTACCCTATCTTGGAGCATAGACAGAGGTATCTTTTAACCAAAATATCAAACATTTTGTTGCCTGACGTGAGAAATGAAATCAAGAACCTTACAGATCTGACCTTAATTTCGTTGCTACTAGAACAATGAGACTCTAAATAATTGTTTAAATTATATAGTTATCCCGTGTCGAAATTTTATTGACGGTAATAAAAATATAATTATAAGTTTAAGTTAGTTGATGTTACTCGTGATCATATCATTTCTCACACGCATGCATTATCTCACGCACTCGCTCATTCACGGCGCGTACCGATGTGCGGCCACTGTTGTCTTCCGGTTTGAAGCATATGTAGCGAGTGTAATTACTGGCCATCATGATACGCACTTACATGTAATTTCATGGTATCAGGGCTTTGTAATTCAAAATTATTGTATTGTTACTATATCTAGGCAGTCGTGCTAAATAAAATCTTGTGCATGAGCTTTCTCGTCGCAACCTTTATTTGTTCATCAAAACACAATACAGTAACATTTAAGTCCAGAATACACTGTTCATAGCTAGTTGCGCGAAAAGTAATTTTCTTCAAAGTCAATTTCCGAGATCCTGTGTGATTTAAAATCGACGTTAAAGTGAAAATTGTCGAGCGTGAAATGTGTCATCGGCGGGACGGAGCGGAGACCGGCGGAGACCGGCGGGACACGGCGGGACACGCTCCGCGGGCTTCGACAACCGTCGCTATCGCTTTTCCGGCGAAGTGGAAACGGAGTCTTGCTGCGACGCGATTTCTAAGTGGGAAATAGATGTAAGAAAACTTTAGGAATTTTTGGTTAATGAAATTGCTATCAGATATTTTACCATTTTCAGCTAGCTAACATGTCTTAACAGGAATGTGGGGTCTTTTAAAATGTAGTAAGACAAATATATAAAAAGGTTGATAGAAAAATCATAAAACCTACAGAAGTGAAATATAAATTAAAATCGTTAAACTATTTTAAACTGTTACTCAAAGAAACTAAAAAAAAACAATTTTTAAATATATAATTAATGTATAATTACATGCCAATTCCAGACATCTTTAAATCAATTCCCAATTATTGGAAAATTCCAGACAATCTAAAAGTTTCAATGTGATATTAGTTTTTCAACCTCAACAAAATTAGAAATGTTCCAAGTCATAATATTGTAGTCATAAAATACAAAGTAGTAAGCTTTATTGTTATTTCACTATATTTCTTGTTCTCCTTTGAAGCGAACACAAAGAATAAATAAATATGTCTCAGAACCGTATTAATACAAAATGAACAGCTCTTTTACGACGCATTAAATGTTTGACGCAGACCTATGGCCCCGGCTAGGCTGCCTATCGGCATCGCCGTGATATAGTACTGAAAATTATCTTATAGAAGGTATAAAAAACTATGTCCAGTCCCTTAGCTATTGCGCATCGTTTTTTTTTAATGAAATGAACGAATGAAAATGAATGACGAGACGAGTTTGTTGTTCGCCTGATGGTAAGTAATAGGACAGCCCATAAACAGAAGAAACACTATCCAACACTTTCAATTACAAAGTATTGTGTGGTATTCCACTGCGCTCGCCATCCTAAGACATGAGGTGTTAAGTCTTATTATGTCCAGTAGTGACACTGGCTACAATGTCCTTCTAACTGGAACACAACAGTGACTACACACTGCTGCTTGGCTGCAGAAATAGAAATTGCAGTAGTACCTATCCAGGCAGACTCTCACATATGAGAGACCTACCACCAGTGTCGTACTCAGTGAAATTATTATACCCGCATTTCATCCCCTTTTTCTAATATAAATAAACATAATTCCCCTTTACCTAGAGATTACAATTAATTTAGCATAGAAGCTTATCGGTAAACTGTTGATGTTCCTGTGTATAATAAATAAATATGGACTTGTTCGAATTTTGAAATAACTTGCTTTTTTATGACAATCGTAAAAATATAAATTTAACCATATTATATGTTACAATTTATTCTTAAAATGAATTTTGGGTCAATCAGCTCTTAGGCGATAAGTGTGCGCCAACCCTAACGCCTCATATAAACGAAAAACAGTTTGAATAAACAAAAAACGAACGCAGTGGATTTACGAAGCACAATATCGGTATAACCCATGTCATAAAATTATATTGTAGTAGAGAGCATTAATATTGTCTCGTAAAGTATTATTATAGACGTGGTAATTGTGGGTGCGGTATTAATATTTACAATATGGCATTTGAAAATATCATTTTGGACTATTGAAACGGATGTAAAAAGTACTTCGTAGAATTGGGCTGCGCTAACTTACTCGGTTGAATAAGAATTTGCGACCTCTTGTTTCGGAGTTGGCACACCACACACTGCACTATGACTGTTGTCATATTGAATTAATTTCATTATATTAAATATAAAAGTACGATAAAATTTAATAAAATAATGTACTTCGTCAAGCCATTTATTTTACCTATGACAGTTCAAGTACTAATCAATTACTGAGGTGCTAACGCGTTAATGATTCGCTTTCTTATAATAATAAATTTAATTTGTGAAGAAGTTTTGATCGATTTAACACTATGATAAATTATGTTTTTTTTTGCTTAACAATTTGATTTATTTTATAAAAATACTCAGGCGTTTAAATGGTTATATCTCATGTGTTAAAATGAACCATTTATGTAAAATACTACGGTAAATATATTTATTTATTATTTGGAACCAAGAATCAATCATATTCTAATATGAAATGATTATATTTAATTTATTTAAAAATTATCTAAGTTAATATCGGAGCTAAGGAGCAAGTGACTTCACTACTGAAAAAAATTGCATGCATGAAATATAATCTTTTTATCTAGAATTTCTCGTGAATAATAATTATGGAAATTCATAGGTGAGATTTTGTTTAAAGTAAATAAACACTTGAACGAAGTATAGTATTTTTTTTTCTTGTTATTTGCCCTTTATTTTGTCTCTATCTAATATTTGTAAAAAGCTAGTATTCAGCACACAGACCGAACTCCGCACTTAGCAGATTGGAACAATCTGAACCGTCGCACCACAATTTGTTACATTCTTAACTGTATTACGACTTCTTAAGGTTGGATATTGTGTGTATTGTCTAAAAGGATTTACAAGTACAGGTGTCAAGTGTCGGCATTCCCGTCTGCTCGTCACAGGTTTTGTTTTTATTGTTCGTTTGCATGCATCGCTTCACACGCCGCTCTGCATGGCAGAAACTGTGCCATCGCTTATGGTATCTCTTTTTAAAATTATTTCTTTATAACCTTTTGAAACAAAGTCTCATAAGAAACGTTTATATTCCGGAATAAAAGGTCTATGTTTTCTCCGGCCTATAAACTTTACCTGAACCTTCTTTTGACAATAATTATATGAAAGTAAAAAATATATCAACGTAAACTAACACACTCATGCAATTATATTAATAAAAATATACCTCGACTTAATACCAATTCAAACAACGTGTAAATTCACGTGTTCTTTTAGCTAAGTATATCATAGCTCCCTGTCGTACAGAAGGGCAGGTGTCATCCGCGCTCCCTCAGAGGTACCGCACCGCGACGCTGTTTGTCCAACAAATACTTTCCATTTCCACGAATGGTAGACCCTGGAATTCATATTGTCACCGTGTTTACTCCGTTCCACAATGGATCGCGTCTGAATGAACTGAATTCATTTTTAGTTGGCACCCGCCACGTGTCTTAAACATAAATAGAAATTCTAATCTATGGCATTTTATCATACAAAAAGTATGGACATTAGAAATATTTTAACATGGGAAATGTGACATCTGTGGCATAGCGACGAATCTAAAAAACACTTGAGGTACAATGAGAAATCCTCGTGTACTGATATTGGAATAATAATGATATCAGCCCTGTATTATGTGTATACTATTCCACTGCCGGGCACGGACCTCCTCCATTATTGACAGGGATTAGGCCTTAGTCCACCACGCCGGCCTAGTGCGGATTGGTAGACCTATCACATCTTCGAAATTCCTATAGAGAACTTCTCATTATGCAGGTTTCCTCACGAGGTTTTCCTTTACCGTTAAAGCAATACACAAAGAATACACCCATAATTTTAGGAAAGTCAGAGTGTGTACCCTTGGGATTCGAACCTGCGGACATTCGTCTCGGCAGTCCGTTCCACGCCCAACTAGGCTATTTACTTATTTGTATTTATCGTAAATATTTGTTATGGATTTGAGTGTCATGCGTCGTGTTTCATGTTGACTGATTTCATTTATTTATTATTTTGCAAATTTTTTGGCAGAAGAGTCAGACAATGTATTGGAGCAGCAATAAATATAATTACTATATCCCCTGAATCATTTAAAACTTAAAGCGTTTCTAAAATGTTGTGCATTACAATTTGAATATGATGCCATATTTCAATGTAATAAATTAACGATCTCTTATATAACTAAGAAATATACGTGTTTATGTTCACACAGGGCTTGGCCCTAACTAACGTAATAATGATTCCACGTTTTAAAACCTCTGAGAATCCATGTAACTTGTCTCAAAATTACAAGTGTATCCGCGTTGTTTAAACTGACTGCAGTACAATCAAAAATATATCGACCGCATGTGACAAAATCAGCAATCACAATTCACGTCTGGTGAGCAAATTGATACGCGTATTAACGCGGCGACTCCAAAAAACACGACCAAATAAACGCGACGTTTGCAGACAAACCTGCGGGGCGCGGGGTGGCGGGGGGCGGCGGGGGGGACGCGCGGGTTACGAGCGTGGCAAATGTGCCGATAAAACTTGACGACTGACTCGCGACTCGCCAGAGCTGATTCGGACATGGTCGTGCTGCCTTTACCAGCGTCTGGTGCTCGCCTTGACAAAGGCAAGGTAAGACCGTGTGGTATAAATGTTATTAAGTCTATTTTTTACAAGGCTGGATTAAAATAATAAATGATAGTAATTACTACGTCCAAACACACATTCTTGAATTCATAGTAACATAAAAGTTTTGTGTATTTACTAGTTGTAGCTTTGGATGACAAATGAACCACACCAATTACCGAGACAATGAACGAATTAGACTATAAACGCTAACTCACAACATTAATAAGTGCGAACCTCTGATACTCGGCTAATGTGAGTTTTTTGTTCTCGGAGAAGCACTATTTATATAAATAAATAATAATATCAGCCCTGTATTACATATACTTGCCCACTGCTGAGCACGGGCCTCCTCTACTACTGAGAGGGATTAGGCCTTAGTCCACCACGCTGGCCTAGTGCGGATTGGTAGACTTCACACACCTTCGAAATTCCTACAGAGAACTTCTCAGATGTGCAGGTTTCCTCACGATGTTTTCCTTCACCGTTAAAGCGAACGATAAATTCACAAAGAATACACACATGATTTTAGAAAAGTCAGAGGTGTGTGCCCTTGGGTTTTGAACCTGCGGACATTCGTCTTGGCAGTCTGTTTTACACCCAACTAGGCTATCGCCGCTTCGACTATTTATAATAAAGATAAAATTTTAGATGAGTCTTAATTCCTTGCTAAAACACGCCCTGCGCATAGCTTCGTCGAATCTGTTAAATAATTATCACATATTATGTTTATTTTATCACTCCACGTCAACTCATTTCAACACTCAAATAGCAGCTTTAAAATAATTTATGGCACTCCACTTATATCCCTCTTGACTGAGCCTCACACGCCGCTAAGCCACTTGAAGCAATCATTCGCCAGCTACTCGACCGGGCGAGTACACTCGCAGACACCGACAGTAAACGGTGACGGGCAATTCACACAGGGTTGTCGCTAACGTTATTTTTCTTCAGGGACAGGAGACATCTGGAAGGCGATATTAACACTAGGCTTAATGTGGTGATTGAGGAGTGAGACATTATGGTCGAATTTTATTGTAAGATCGAAGGCTGAATTCTAATCACGTCTGTATACAAAAACTCAAAATCAAATGCAGCCTTTTTAGAGTTCATTTCTATACTACGCCATATCGAAAAATTCTGATGTGTAATTATGTTTGTTCATATCACACACTTATAATTCGGTATATTTAGTTACCCGACCTGGGGACGAACCTAGTGTCTCACGCTTTACACTCTCTCCTCAAGACCAAAGCAAGAATTGACTTCAAATACAGAAAAAAATAAAACACGAGATGAGACAAAGCTTGCAAATGAACACAGCTGATATAGACAAACAAAAAAAAGTGTTTATTTCAGTGTGATCTTTAACAGAGGAATACAATGTGTAATAAATATATATTTTACTTACAATTTCGGAATAGAAAACCCAAATCTAATACTCTGTCATGTTTAAGCAAACTTAGCAACGTGTGCGAAGTAATAATTTTTTATATTGGTTCGTTTCCACGACGTTTCACGCGGACGTTGATTTATGTGGTGATAAATGTGTCCCGCGAAGATCGACCGCCGCCGTGATTTATCCCGCCCATGGCGACACTTGTCACTATCGCTAATATATCGAACACTTGTGTTAGAAATTATTCATTTCCCCTCGCTGTGAATCATGCACTTTAAGTATATCGTCTTTTTGGCAATATGTCGCGTCGGAGACAAATTATCTTCTCATGATTGGTTTAATTAGTCAGAGATTGCGTTTGAAACAGGACGTCTGTTTCATTTTAGATGTTTCATGGCCTTGTCTATATTTTAGTCGTCAAGTGGCACGGTGAATTACCAGGAATTAAGAGGCTCATACAAAGAAGAACGCCGAGCAGTGTCATAAAGGCGTTCGTAATTAAATATCCTGCAGTAAATAGCTAATGTTTATCATCTTACCTAAAAAACTACAGTTTATATAAAAACATGTGAACACCATTTTATTACATTCCGTGGCGAATTTGATTCCACAATAATTCCGCGTTACCGGACAGATTGTCAGGATGGTGTAGTTCTCGTGGAGTCGATGCGTCAGAGGGCAGGTGTGTATTCTCGCGTGCACGATCAAACGGCGCGTGACGTTCGCTTGATGTCGCATTTTTCGGCTCGCATCTGGATTCTGTTACTGTTTTCATTGGGAAAATATTTGTAAAGAATTTCTATCTGCACGTTGAAACTGAATTTTTGTGCGCATGTGTTAATTTGTTCATTGAACGATCTTGGTAATTGAAAATGTTGACCGTAGATCAACCTACGTAATCGGTTATGAGGAGGTGAACTTTCTTATTTTTATGTGAGGGGTGTAATTCTTGGGACTACTGTATCGATATTAAAATGTATAATATTTTTAGTTATTATTCCTCTGTGGGCGAAACTATGTATACTCTTGATCTTGATAAAAATACTTAGTTATTTTCGTACAGAATATAAACAGGTCCACAACAAAACACTTCGCACCTAACAAATTGACAAACGAGAATAATTACACCACCCGCAATCTAAATTTAACCGAATGACAATAACCAAACCGAGGGAATACACCAAAAATACACGTGCCACGACACCTCGTAAATTAGCCGGACAGATTGACGCGAGGCGACAGAGCGACAGCGCGACGGAGCGACATCGAGCGGCGCGACATTGATCGAGTTTGTATTTACCGCGTGTCGCACGGCACCGATAATTGGATGCATTTGTAACGTTTGAGATATAGGAGTGGGCGGCTGACCGCGGAAATGAATGTCGGCGCGCTGGACACATCTGTCAAGCTGTTAGGGCCATAGCGTACTGGCGACGTTTCACTATGTGATTCTGCGGCTGCGTTAATGCCGCATTCCATTTAAACCATTTGTTGATACCGATGACGGGCGAGACTCGACCTGTCAGGCAATCAGGGTGAATTCACCAGGTTAAAAAACACATGTGATTTATCTGAGCATAACATATCCCACGTTGGAAACAAAAGTGGCATTATGCGAAATTTGACGGTATTGAGTTAGAGCGACATTAATTGTCGCTGACTACTGGACACGACCTGATTATTAGTGTCAGTTTATGTTGAACGAACAAGCACAAAACTTAAAAGTATGAAGAGATACTAATTGTGACATCTAGTGATACCCCAAGTGACCTATTGCGATTTCAAATGTTGCTCTAACTCAATACCGTCAAATTTCGTATAATGCCACTTTTGTTTTCAACATTATCTATTAAGAGGATATGTTAACATTTAATCTCAAGGAAACTTCTATAATCGCTTCGTAGATGCATTAGATATCCCTGTTGACTTCAAGGACAGGAATTATGAATGCAGTATGCACTGTTATAAATAAACTACGCGCCACGCTTATTGTCATGTCTTGTTCTTTGATTGTAATATGTGGGCTGTCATTTAGCAACGTTGCGTATGAAATGTGGATCTATTGTGGAGAACTGCGACGTACTTTGGACAGTTGTGTTTCAAAGTAATTTATACTGCTTAGTTCTTGATAACCAACGGACAACATAATATCGGGGTCTAGAGATATTTAACTTCCATCTTCTCGCAGTTCGTTTTTCTCTTTGTATACATTTTTCAAAACGTTACAGTGGCTTGCTTGTGCTTTCGGACTGATTTATGTTTATTTTAAAGACATTTGCAATTAAACCAAAAATATTACCGTTGTATTTTTACCGGACTGTCCCATAAGGAGACTAACGTTTTCAAGTTAATGGATAGTTTAAAAAAATAATCTATTCATTAGATGCTATTAAAAGTTATATTTACGACACACATTTATTTCTCCTAAACATTATTATTCACATAGACTTAACAGTGAGTTACACGTTCAAGTTAAAAAGTTGTTTTTTAACTGTCACAGTTGTTTACGAACGTTAAGTGCAAGTTAAAAATACTGAGTTGACACATTTACACGCGTGTAGAGGCGAATCGATTCAGCTGTACATTTGCGTTCGTCTTCCTCCGAAAATACCGCCTCTCCACTCTTACCTTAACGCCACCTCGTGGGGTCGACAGGAATGCTTTTAACGCCCCATTGAGCGCGTTGACGTATATAATTTCAGATTCTTGACAAAAACATAAGTGTTGCGTTGGGACGTATTTGAGTATTGAAATGGGGTCTGTGACTGCTTAATGCGAATAAACCGCGGGTAGGGACCCGTGGCACGTTTGATAGTTGCTTACACAGTTCAAGAAAATTCAGAGAGAACCAGTTGGAATAGAAAATTTTGTAATGTTTTTATTTAATATTTGAGTGAGTATTCAGTGAAGTGCCGCGGTTGCTCATATCTAACATCATCCAGAACTTTCAATTACAAAAAACTGCATTGTATGAAATGCATTGTTATTGAATTTTATTTTTTTATTATTGAATTTATGTTTTCTTTTGCGCACATTTTACTACACGATAATTTCAATGGCTGCATCCTTTAAAACCTTTGTTCTCAAACAATGTCGGCTGATCAACACGAATAGATTTCGCATCACGCTTATCTTCGAAGTTTACGTCGTCGTAAATGTAATATATCTGCACCATACCAAATCTGTATGTATCTTTTTCTTATTTTGGAACAAACATTTCTGACTTCGCACCTGTGCGGTTCCTTTTGCCATGTCACAGTGCATTTTAGGCACAATAACGTACTTTAGGGGTGATGCTATCCCACCGCCATTATGACTTTCATAGGGATATTAGAAAAAGGAATTGTGTGCAGATTGTATCGAGCTTAGAATAAGTGGGGTTGTGGCGCGAATATTTAGTTAAAAAGCCTTATTTAAACGTTTAGTATAATTGCTAACGAAACTCCACAAAATTCTAGTCGCATCTAATTAATTGTATCTAAGTTGGAAATAAGTAATAAAGTAAACATATTTTGAGTTCCAGAGTTAATTAAAACAGCTACGTCCCAAAGAGAATACTTAATTCACTTTGGAGGCGTGTGTATGCGCCCTAGATTCGAGAGAAATAAACAAACGGGAAATATGTAAAACGTTCTTTATATTTACCAAAATATTTGTGGTACAATTATTTTTTAAAGGGAACGGGAAAAATCGTACACGAAATAATGAACTAATTTTGTGAGTAATGATAGACTCGCAGGTTTTGAGTCAGTAGAGATGTAGGTAGTGTAAAGGTAGATAAATCGGCTTGTAGACAAATTATTTATATTTCTAGATATAATTTATGACTAATTTTTTATCTTTAAACGTCTTAACGGTTGTCTTTATACGCCCGGGATCGGAAGATCCTGGATTCAATTGCACTACGGTTTGAATAAACTATTTGGCAAAACACCTACGACATTGTGGTTGACATAATGACAAAAACCATGAGACGGAGCGCTGAATAATGCGGTGGACTTTTACGATAAAAAAAAAATAAACATGTTTGATAATCAAATGAATCTAGTATTGCGCATTGAGCCTTTCATCAAGCTATTTTCGTCTCATCAGTTAGTTGCATAAGGCTTTGTTATTTCCAATTTACCAAAAACAAGGCCTTCACTGACTTCATACATCCAGAATTATTCGCCAAAAAAACCCAAACACCGTACGTTCCCAACAACCCCTATCCACGAGAGTACACTATAAGAAAAGTAATTGAGTGCAGTGAAGACAAGCGAAACGCGGGATCAACGGCTCGGACACCGGGATAGGGGGGGAGGGTTGGGGAAGAGGGAGGATCAGGGACTGACCGGGCACAGTCGAAAACTGTTGATTAGCTCCCTCACAGTTATCTTGTGTGAGGGACCGTAATCAACTAAATGTTCTTTTGTATTCAATGTTTTTTGTGATTAATGTTTGAGTTAAATTAATGTAGGTGTTTTTATCAAGCCGCTGTCAAAATCTTTTATGAAAATGTATGACACAAGTAATTTATTCTCGTGATGGTCATGCTTAATGCCTATAAATATAGCAGCACCACGATGAGCTTTGAATTACAACGTTTGCATGGCATTGCTCTGGTTTCGTCAACCTCCGACATTATATGTTATTTCTGAAATTACTAGCTTCTATGTCATTCTAACTGGAATATAACCATGTATCCAGAAAACTAACACCTCTAGTAATATGAAACTGAAAATGGGACACACAACAATAACAATGAAACACAATTAGCGCTCCACAGCATTCCAAAGTAGGTTCTTGTTATACTAAATAAATTTATGCACTGTAAAACACATTAATGTAAGCAATAACACTAGTTTTAATGTCTTCATACTGTTTGAATACTTCATGATATAAATTTCTCAAATAAGCATTTATTCGATTTTATTTATCTTCTATTTGTTATAACTATGCTCGGGCTGACGTCACATAACAAAATATATGTTAAAATTAAGCCAAATCGTTTCTACAACATAATGAGAAAGTGTGTTGCGTCGATCTCACAGTAGAATGGCAGGATAGGTACGAGTCGAATTGTTTACTTATAAACGATTTTGAGAATACTGCTTTATTAGTCTACTGTCCTCATGTGTATAACTTAGGTAGGACAGCCTTCCTCGCGGTTCGGCCTTTGTTATTCCGACCACAGGATAAAAATCTATGAAGGAATCAGGAATTATATTCTACGGATTACCGCGTTCAAGCATAACACAGTCCAAATTACGCTTTATTTTCAACAACAAAGTTTTATTTATCTACTGGAACACCTCCCTGAAACAACCAGCATCTGGACTGAACGATGCTTTGATTTTAATCTTTGCGATATAATTTTATTATATCTTCTGTGAAAAATGTTGCCAGAAGATGGGTGCGAAGCGTCCTGCTCGGAACATTAAAATGCGATTATGCGCATCCGTTGCCTTTCGATTTTCCAAATAGTATTTCCCAATAGAATTTTCACTTCTCAACACATGTCATATTGTTAAAATGTTACTTCTCTAGACTTCTAATTATAGGATGATCTGCGAGGAACTGCATCAGACAATCTAGAGAGCAAAGCTTTTTTGGACCATACAAATATTTCTTCAGTACAATCAAACCCACGGCTGTCGACAGTGCTATGGATATATGTTGAATTAGGACATTGCAAGCCATCAAAAGAGAGATTTTTCTCGTCTTCTGAACCGCTTTGAATACCGGTTTATAGTCATTCAATAAAACACAAATAAAATAAGCATTGTTCATACAATATTGCGTCAAAGCAAAACAAGAACAAATCTAAATATCAAAGTGGAAGAACAAAGCTTGCCGAATCACTGCGCATAAAACGGCTCCCGAGGGCTTCCTTACTATTGATTGACGTTAAAGGTTGGCGCACACTTATCCCAGAAGCCGACAGCGTATATTATCGCCACGCTGTCAAATACTTTACTCGCATCACAAGAAGCTTACCGTGTCTGAGGTGTTAGGAAGGAAACAGGGTGGTAACCGTTTATAAAAGTTTTCCGCGTGTTATTACATAAATTTTGCAAAAATTTAGTTTATTTAGGCAAAGACATGGTATTCGTACATGGTAACCGTTTATAAAAGTTTTCCGCGTGTTATTACATAAATTTTGCAAAAATTTAGTTTATTTAGGCAAAGACATGGTATTCGTACATGGGCGTTGACTCTCAAACTAGGCGTGCATGTATCTTGAGAGACTGAGGTAATCAAAAGTTAATCTCTGCTGTCATAAATAAAGAGCATCTATTAACAACATTTAAATTATATAATCATAGTACAAACTGTGAAATGATCATTAATTTCAGTACAGGATTATTTGCTACGAAATTTGCATAACTGATATCATGAAGTAAATCATCTGTCAGAAACTGACCACAAT
The DNA here is from genome assembly GCF_014839805.1 of Manduca sexta. NCBI lineage: Eukaryota > Metazoa > Arthropoda > Insecta > Lepidoptera > Sphingidae > Manduca > Manduca sexta. The sequence continues at coordinate 5,137,135 of NC_051135.1, read as the reverse complement.
TAAATTTCTGCACCATGCTCGGCGTTTTCATAGCAAGCGTAACCGAGAAGCCAAAACTTCAAAAACAATACTTTTATGTGAACTTTTGGTTTGATTAACTAACGATATCGCATTTAATATTAAATACTTCACAGCAATTTTCCGAAAAGTTGTGATCCTAACTTGACGTGGCGGCAATTAATGTGCCTCAACCTTTTTTCATTCCACATTTCATACAACCATCAATAATGGTGTCATAAAGTTATTTTATTTTCCACCATCGTAGGCGACTTCCGATCTCCATTTCAGACTCATTAAAAACTCAGTTTTGTAATAAAAATTTATATCCATATGCGTGGGACTGCGCGAAACTCTTAAAACTGGTGGAACACCTTCATTCCGTGGCGGAAGCGGCGGGGGTCCCGCCCACGCACAATTAAACCATCGTTAGATAACCATCTCGATGTTGAAAGTGGGTCTCGTGAGGTCCACGTGCCACCCATGAGGCGATACTGATCATAGAAAAGAAAATTCAATACAACTCTCCAATCAGTGATGCGAAAACTCAGCGCCGTGTTAACTTGTACGCAATCAGGCGCTCCACTTATTTGTGAGTTAATAGAATATTTATATCAATATTCTTTATGGTTTATTTCACAAATATTATATTATATATGTTAGTACTTAGTTTCAATGAGTTGTTGCCTAATGTCACTGCATACTCGTACATCCATAATATAGTATAACCGGGATATTGACAACTTACGTTATAAATCGGAAAATTCTGTTATGGGATTTGAACCTTCAAGCAGTTCAAGTCAAGTATTCCGCCAATACACCAATAATGAACCTCTTTGAATTGTAGATATTTGTACAGGCAGCACGATGATTCGTATGTTAATCACAAATGAGGTCTCATGCGTTTCTAATATAGATGTAAATGCCGGGAGATGCTCGAGCCGTGTCAGAGATCGGTAATGTGGTTTCGGGAATCATAAATTAACATTCAGTATGCTTTTGGTCATATTTTCGATGTTTTTTTATTGGATATTTAGACACCAGTACAGAATAAATGTATTTGATTTACTTAATATATTTTATTTTATTACTTTTTGGTCGCGACAACAGCCTGGATAATGTATTTTCCACGAAATAAATATCCCACCGTGTCTAGGATTTAGTCTATATTAGTAGGCACGTATAATATGAATCAGCCAGTTACAAAAATTAAGATACATATTTTAAAGGTTGTCCCAAGCACCCTTAACTTGCGACATCAGAAATATTACCTTTAATAAATTCTACGCGAAACGATTAACGGCTTAGAATTCGAAGAAATTTACTCAACGATATTAATTTAACTCGAATACAGGTATTTGCAGCGCAGAGAGTCGCCGAAGTTTCGCGAGATCTTCACTGCAGCGAATCTTGTAAGAACTGATATTGCACCGTCAGATATTGGAAAGAACTTGGAACTGCAGAATTCGATAAGCGGGTGTACAGGTGGGCAAATAGATAGACTATGTTCATAACTTGTTTGTGAGGGATATTAAATTAGTTAACTACATAATATGTACTTATACATAAAAACTTTAAACAAAATTTGTCGTCTTAGATTGAAAAATTAACGCCACGTCACGTATATTTACAATAAACTTACTAATAATATTTGTAGAGAAAATGTATTTAATTATAACATTAGATTTATTTAAACTAGAAGTCCGATATATTATATCCCACTTGACACAAATAAATGTATCCAAATACATAATTAAATGCCATATTAGCTACAATCCGGCGCCTGGGCTCGTAGACACCCACGGTAACGCACACAAATTTATAACCACCGCAGTAATTTAATTTAATTGGCAGTAGGCCACAAACCAACCGCTTTCGGTCGAACATGCTTTTAAATTCAATTTGATATGTCGTGCCTATATGAGTTTGTGTAATATACGATGATGTTTCATTTGACAAAACGTTCATAAATAATAATGTCAGCCTTGTGATGAATCGTCCCACTGCAAGGCAATTTGGATTTATGGATATCACATAGGCCTGCAGGTTTAGGATCTTTTTGTTTCACCTGCGCAGTGATGGGTTGAAATCCGTGATCTCTATCTCATTAGCACGTTCCTCTATTAGTCATTATAGTACCTACGACAGAATTTCTTCTCTCAATAAACTGAAACAAAACTTAACTCACATGAACATCACAACAAAGTTAGTACAGAACGTATTAACTATTAAAAGCGAAAGTGTACGCCCGCCTCCGGGGCTAGACAGACTGAATTACAGGTTACAGGTAGAGTTGTTACAACAAAATCGGACTGAAATTACAGGCCGCGTCGGCGAGTTTCACTGGAACGCTTTCAGCGGAGCTTTTATGTAGGATCAACAATTCTCTTCACCCAAATGTGGGACAAAACAGATATTTCTAGATACAATGTGGCAATTTTAATTAACTTTGTTGATATTACATTCGAAATATTTTCACTCAATAATATTATTTTGTAGGATACTTAAGTTTTTGGATAGAATTTAATTATTCAACCGAAAATAGTTATGAGTGGTTCTCGAGTATTGATTACGAAGTAAAATTAGTTTCTATTATAAAATAATCTAGTATGTTCAAACAAAAAAATATATAATTTAATGCAATATCATATTCTAGTTGGAAGGAAAAAAAGTGGTGGAACAAATAATATTTTTCAAGTTAAAATTTGTCGTTTTCATTAATAGTGTATTCATATTTGATCAGTTTATTTTTAATACCACAGTCGATAAATAAATATCCCAGAGCTATTTAAGTTCCTTCAATTTAGGATCAATCAGAGATCTACTTAATAGTGTTGTTTTATACGGTTTTTCTCAACTTTTTTATTTAGAACTAATCCTAAAAAAACAAACTGTATGGTGCCCCTACATTCGGTAGAGCGCTGCGTGTGAAAAACTGAATGGGGCTCTTTGACGACATTCGGATAGCTTTAATATTAGGTTCTTTACACTTTTATCTATCGCGTCCACGAACAGTCTGGTTTCCCTTATTTGCGACGCCGCGTCGACACGGCGGCGATAAACGGTCTTGTTAGTTATTTTCTACCACATTGATTTAATATAGCAAAAAATGCAGCACCGCAGGAAATGAAACGTTAGTGTTGAAAGGAAGAAAGAAACATTTGTAATTCGGATAATAACATTATAACATGAACAATAAAAGGAGAGAAAAACAAAATATATAAAGAAATGTAACAAAATTATACCCATTGTCTCAACAATGGGAAACCTCATTCAGCTCTTAATGCAGTACCAGCGTGACTGATACTTCAGTGCTGATTTTCAATGAGTGTTCCACGTACAGACACGTATCGGATACAATATTTCCCAAGAAGCTATGGATCATACTTTTTTACTTATCTCAATAACAAGATGAGCACTTTGCCGATCTGATAAGCGTCACCATTACTAAAAGTACCAACATCACATAGGACTTTTAACACCTATAAATACGGCAGTACCGTCCCAGAGATACTCCGACAGACGAGTCCTCGTCACCACAAACTTGCTGACCTGATGAGCGTTACGATTACTAAGAGTAACAACATCACATAGGACTTACATCATTTATAATACAACAGTACCATCCAAGAGATACTCCGACAGACGAGTCCTCGTCACCATCAAAATATTTGAGGAGTGAAGAGAATTAACATGAAATAGAAATCCTGTTACCTGAACAACGGCGACAGAAACACGTCGCCTGATGTAATATGCATCGCGGGCCGACATTACAAACCTTCGCACACTTTTTACACTGTTGTTTTTGTTGTAATAACTCGGTGTCACTGTTGAATGTTTCATTCGAATAATAATGGAAACGAGATTGTCCGCTTGTGATGGAGAGATTTGTGTAGAATGGAATCTTGTTTTAATGAGCTTAGGGTTTATATTTATTAATTGTAGATCAGCTTGAAGGGAAGTTACATTGTTTTTTCTGTTTAACGTTATTTGTAAATATCTGTTTAAGATGCGATAGTTTGAAACCATTTTGAGGTTTGTAAAAGAAACTGACGAACGAGTTTGGATTTTTGACACAAAAATAGACCATATCCTGGATAAACCTAGGATTTTATGGAAAAGTGAAGTTTTATTCCGAACAAGGTGTATTGTGTGGCCGGAGTCGCGAGCAACAACTATTTAAATGTAGACACTCAAAATTATTGAAAGTAGGTTGACGATTGATGCACGGGGATCTCGTCTTTGATATGAGTGTCCTGTTTCTATTCCCCGAAGGTCTTTTGGTCCATCGTATAGTTGTCAACACGGGTTCGCGGAGGCAGTATAAATAATGCATCAAATCAGAATCAAGTATTGGCACCTCCTCCGTATTTGCAGACCAGATACTTGACATTCAAAAATATTTTTAAAAAGTATGTAAGCTTAGCAGTTTTTACATGCTGTGCTAAGAGATAGTACTGTTTCATTATATTATATTTGAATTTATTAATTTTATGAAATTGTAACCAATAACAATTATACATACATACATAGTATCTCGCCTCTATCCCATAGGGGTAAGCAAACATTATGGATTTTAATTTATACGATTCTGGCATACTTCTCTCCCTTCCTCCACCTTCATCAATATTTTCATGCATTCCCGTGGATTCTGGCTACTTTTGACCTGGGTTATACTAACAATGTCAGATATGTCACATCCATTCACATGCGCCTTATATATCCTCTTTTTCAGTCTCCTATTATCCATCTTCTCCAAAGCCCAAACCACCTTAGTAACAATTATAAATGTCTAAAATAAAAATGAATATTTAGATTGCTATCACAGATGCAAAATTTCATTACACGGTAATCCTAGACGTCAGACCTTGGCTCCTATTCCTTTTCATGTATTTTGATGACGTCAAATTGCTTTAAAGGATATAACACTGACGGACGTCAACATTTCAAGGGTTTTCCTTAAGACACGCCAGACAGGATAATAAGCGGTGTTGTGTTATACGAATTAAAACGAGGCTTAATTATTAAAAGGCTCATGTAGTTAATAACGGTATCATAAAATTGGGTCGTAGGTATCCGAAATAAGGGAGAAAAGGAAAGAAAATTATCGGTATCCTTACGTATAAGCCGTGTTTTGGAAATCTATGAACAGCAACACCGCCACGGTTTTTGATATCTGAAGCAATCAATGGCATTGTACTCCGCTAGAAAATAATTCCCCAGCCTCCCCTAATCCTTATTTATTCCCTATATTGCCGATAGCACATAATTCTTTTGGAATTACAAGTGTTTAAGTGATGTCGATCATTTAACATCGGTTGATACTCCTTTAGCTTCACTAAAAGACTCAAGTTATATCCTGTTCAAATATTAGACAGTGTTAAGTTGGTAGGTCCGGCGGTAAAATCAACGCGAATCGGGTTAGACGCTGCTGCTTGCTCGGAGTTCGGGAGACACGTCCCGAGGGAGCCCTCGAGCCCCGCGCGCCCATCACCCAAATTTCACTATATGTTTGTACTGTCGCCGAGAAAAGTCCTTGACCATATTAAATACAGAATGTTTATGTATTCATATTGCGGTAATTTTAATGGAAAATATTTCCAAAAAATAACGTTAGTGGTGTATCAGTTAAAAAAATATAAAACTGTATCAAGTTACAATAGTAACAAGTACAGTTGAAATGTAATATAAAAAGATTGAATTATGAAAAAGAAAAGACAGGATTTTGGTATTTTTATAGTGGAATAAGTTATTTTAGGACGAATTGACCGCCTACGGCCCATACTATTACACTGAAATGTAATATAAATAGGATAAAATGTACCGAGTGTCCCACAGGTCGCGTCGCGACCAAAAGGCAGAACATCAAATAATCATCCTTAAAAGCTATAACAATTTAATTGACCCAATGTATATAGAAAAACATTAATTAATAATAGCAGAGGCGAGGGTTTTCATTTGAATTGTAACATTAAGTGTAATTATATTTCAAAGGGAAGTATTTAATTTGATTCACGTTTAATTTGCTTCGTAGAATATTTGATTCGTGAAATGTGTTACAGATTATTAATTTTAAATAAGTTTTCATAGGTATGTTTAGTAACTTAATTTCATATTCTCATTAGTTACAAACGGCATAATAATTACATTACAAATTATAATAATTTGAGATTGTTTTCATGAGCGTATTTAAATATTATTGGGCTTTAATCAATACTGTCCCATTGCTAGGCACGGGGCACTGCTTTGTGAGATTTATAGATATAGTAGTTTTAGCAGAGATCTAACAAACGAAAACAGTATCATATACTTACATCTATGGAATATATTAATAAACTGTCTCCTTCACTGAAGGTCCTTGTTCGAGCAGACAGCTTTGAGCATTCGTGTCATACATTTACAGTGTACGAATTATTGCCGGAAATATGCAAAGATTTATGAATATATATTTTTTTTTCAATAACTAGGTCTTTATGAAAATGTTAAACTACAAAAATACTCATTATTAAATTGTCTATGTGATATTGATTGTGAATTAAACTGATGTACCTATATTTTATGCATTTTCAGTGTAAAATTAATGCGACAATATCTAAATTATAAAAAAAAATATCTACCAAATCAAAATAGCAAAATGTAAGAACATGTTCTTTATATTTTATGTATACGTATTATAAGTTTCAAATACATAGCTTCCTTAAATTACTTTTAGTGGGCTATTTTGTCTGGGGCACCGCATTAATGGGTTTATAGATTATCAGATGCAATCCAAAGAGTCGCAACATTAAAAGTGAATCAAACTAACTGATCTTTATCATTTCAATATTCCGCCACCCTCCTGCCCCCACTCCACAATCAGCCACAGAACCATATCCGAAAGCCATCTCGCGAACTCAGTTTGACGACTTTAATTTTATTGTCTAAAATTTTAAGTGTCATCGGATTTCAGATAGCACTTTTATCGACGTATATCCGTCGGATAACGGCGATCGGGGCTGTTATAAAAAGTTTTCTTTGTCTTATTCGCAGTTTGGCGGAGCTTGTTTCTGCTCGCGGATTCCGTCTGGCCCGGAATGGTTTTCCGATAGTATTTATGTGTAATGGATAATAACACATGGGTTGGTGCTTTGGCGCGGTCTGAGCGTTTCAAACTCGAATAATGCAGTGTAATGTTTGGGAATTTATTTGCTAGTTTATATGTGGTTGGCAAATGTATCGATTGCCTGGTTATGATTTATGAATTATAATATGGGTGCTTTTTAACGTTGGAATTGAGCGTGTATCGTAAGTAGGGAACTTGGGGGGAACATCAACTATAGCCAATGTTTACAAGTTTGTACTACGTTTCTTTAGATTTCCTCAAATTTATAACAATAATAAAAAATATTAAGACTGCCTTTTTTGCCAACGGTTTTGAGATGTTCTTTATACTATTATTTATCGGGTATCGCATCGATTAAAAGCCTCTATGTTTATTCATTAAATAAAGATTATAAAAAAATGGCATCGCATCTTGTATAATGGTTTCTTTCAGGCTGCTGGTTGCCAATCAAGTCAAATTGATCTGTAGTATGATGAGCGAACTCTAAATTTGAGTGGGACGAAACCGAAACCAACATAACATATAATTCAATAAAACTTTCGCAAAATAATCAAAACGGTGTTCTTATTTTATGTTTAGAGTTTCTTTAATTTTAAAATATAAAATAGCTGTTAATATAGGAAGTCATAGAGACGTTCACTTTGGTACCAATAAAGACTTTTGAAGAGGTACTAAAATGATGATGCATGGAACATCAAAGGGACCGCCGTCTGCCGACACTTCAGACAACCAAAAAGTTGAAGCGCCTTTGATTTTTATAAAGTGGTTGTTAGTTTTACTATTATAAGTTGAGTGGCATTAATATCATAAATTGTCACCTATTTTTAGAAGAAATATTGTTAAGGAACTGTTACTTTCTTTTTCTTCTGTGTTACTTTAAGTTTGGGTGATCTAAAAATTTGTTTTAAACATAGCTCGCTAAGATATATATTTGAATACTACCAATTTCCTTGATGGTAGGTGTCTAGCAGTCGACAGTTTATCTGGGCATATATCATTGGTTTGTTTACTTCCTACCCCAAACAACAGAGTGCATGTCTTGTGTTACGATTAAGGGCTATTCAAATTAAGTGGATTATAAGTTATACTTCCACTGAGGACTTCCAACAAGTGGAAAATATAAAATGGTTATTATAAATTCTGGATTACAAATTTTGTAATCAATTTACACTTACCATCAGGCGACTCGCTCAACTTCAAAATGGATTGATAATATATGAATATGCAGACACTTTTGTCTAGATGTATCAGACACTTCAACAATTTATAGTTCCGTTAAGCCGTTAAATGTTATTGCAAGCGGAACCGCGGACGAGAGCTGCAATAAAATATGACACTCGTAAAACACGCTGACTTCAGGCTGAAGTCCTTCCGAACTACAATGTACAGCTCTTGTCCTTAAGAGCTCGCTTACACTAACGATTTTGCGTCAGACTTTTCTGTCGATTAAAGATAAAGGTAGAATTATTGATGGTAGAAAAATAACAAATGATAAGATTTATTTTAGTATTTTTTATATCTAAGCTCAACTTATTTAAAATTTAAATCCTTGATAAATACACAGAACGGACTATTGAGTGGGAAACCTTCAATTATCCTTCATTCAATACGTCTTCAATGGTCCGGTTTACGTTTTTCATAAAATACTTTCAATGATACAACGTTTAATGTGCGTGAGACTTTATTGTCGGTCTGTTCGTCACCGACGGTGGCGCCGCCGCGCTGTTATTTACGGAACTACGAGTATTTGGAGCGCGACTCCACTATTTATAAACTGATACGTTTTGTTTCATTGTTTCCGAGGTGCGAAATGATTTTGTATCATCAGGCCGCGTTCCTCAGGGGTCAGACGGATAGAATTTGATGCCATTTTTCTCTTATTTGATTTCACCATTATTACGAGATTTAGGCTTTGGATACACATAGTGAACATACAATTCGAGGGTCACCAAGTATATATATTATAGTAAGTTAAGCAATCTTCGCGATCGTCGAAGAGGGCAAGCTCTTATTGTTAGTAATCTTGTGTAAGGTAATTTTTTTACTAAAAGGCGTGGTGATGTCACCGCTGCGTCTGTAAAACACAACGTTATTCATTCGAAACAATACGACCTAAAAACAGCGCAATAATACACTTTTTATATCCCCATACTGTTTATTAAACGTAACCTCACCAACAAAAATCAAAATTTACGCGCCTTTAAATAATATCACGCCTTACTTTTACGATCGTAGTAATGCGGTATTAAACCAAAACCACGTTCGAATCTATGAATGAGAATGCGTGTACTTAACATACCTGACAGGAAAACGCTTTCAAGCATAAATCTATAAATACCGGTACAGGCGCGTACAGATGCAACTGTTTACTGCGGAGTGTGGAGTAGCGCGACGTTAACTGCATTAGAAATTGATAGCACCCGAAGGGATGGCTTTTATTGCGCCCTCACCAAATTGTATTTGCAGTCCGGTGGCGCTAGTGTCTTCATAAATCTCGTGTAAATGTACCGGGTCAAGTTAGTTCCATTTTCCGCCGCGGTCAGTTTGAACGTACCCAATCACAAAGATGTGTAGTAAACAAAGGGTTAGGGGCAGGCGAATACAAAGCATTATAGCGCGTGTTAACACACTGTGTATTGATGTCGCACCTAATATGTATTGTGTTTAAGCAGATGTGATCAAACACTTCACTTCTTCATATGATGTAATAAGTAGGCACAATATCATGATATATACTTATACTGTTTGAAATATGTAAAGCTAAAAAAATAAACAAGAAACAGCTCGGGGTAAAATCTCTTATTGTTGTAGTAGCAGCGTACTTTTAATGTTAAAAGCAGTAATTGCGTAGAATTGCCTTTCGGAATACAATTTGATTATTTTTCTATATTCCGTAGAAAATTAGAAGTTACGACTAAAGTGGCGAGTGCAGCAAACTGTAACTCCATCTATTCCTTCGAGAATTAAGGCGGCTTATCCAAATCATAAACTTATATTATACTTGTCTGTATTTTGTTCGTGATTGTACTCTATTTGTGGCTTTTGTTATTGATTGGTTATTTAAATTTTAGATCGAGTGCAATTAGCACGCGACTGTACCAATTATCGCATTAACCAATCGACGATAGCATAAATTATACGCTCGCGGCGATTTTATAGGAAAATTGATAAATTGAATTATAAACGAATTTTCGATTGCATTTATTAATTAACATTTACTAATTTTAATAACTAATTACAGTGATTTGAACGATATTAAATTAATAATTATAATTTATTAATTTATTTATGACAAAATTGTGTTACTTGTGTGGGTTAGTAATTTGTACCGCGGCATCAAATTAATGATGTTTGATACCCACATCACTTTCAGTATATGATTGGATCGGTACAACCGCATTGCATTTTTCTACTGTTAAGCAATGTGCGCGTATAGTTGTGTCCAAATTTTATGATTATTAGATACAACGTTGATAGAGTACACTACTAAGCTGTGAATAGTATCAGGAAGAATTTCTATTAGATAGCTGAGTTCTAGATGTTATATGTCTGTATTTGTTTTACCATTCAGTAATAATATAAATACCTCGATATAGATGGAACGTTTTTTTCGTCAATCTAACCCCACTGGAGCTGACGGTAAGTGCAGAGAGGTCCAATAGATTGTGCAGTGACGAGAGATGATTACTCCTCGGCAGTCGACATAATTATGCTGGCCTGTTGGAACCGGATATACACAGGCTGATTCCGGCAAGTGATACACTTACATACGTGGTCCACTATGCTAGGTTTAACATCTTGTGTACGGTGGTCGTTAATCGAGTGGATATAAATATATCCCACCACGAGCAAACTATTAGTCAGCTAACCTTCCTCTCGCAAAAACCCGTCCCGCCTTGTTATTGATCACATATTTGGGCACATCCAGATGGCATTGTCTTCCACACAAAGCTTCATACAAAAACTAACACAATACTACACAAAAACTTAATAGGCGAGTACAATATCCAAGGACTTTGGGATTATCGTTGCGGTAACTTGATAGGTGATAAAATAACCTCTATTTGCTTAAATTTAACGTCTATGAGATATTTCTGGACCCGATGATCAAGTAACAATCTATCTTTTTGCTGGTGGTAGAATATATTTTGTATTAGCTCGGAGAGCGACTACTGAACTCAAGGTATTATAACTCGCCATAGTGCCTCACAAAGTGAGTCGCGTTTCGGGATCAGTCACTGGTTCAAGCAGGCCGGCATAATTGGTTTGACTGGCGAAGGATAATCATCTCTCGTCAGTCAAAACTACAGCCGGACCTAACTTCACTTTCCATCCGGTGCGAGGGGTGATTTTTCCGTGCCTACTAAAAATACTACATTTAGAGATAAATTCATTATAGGTTATAATCACGACGCCTGTACATGTATGGGTGTGTTGTTTTTAATCGGCATAATTCTTGCAACCACTGAAGGTTTAATGGTAAAGTACTTATCTTTCAGGTCGGCTAAGTTTCTACCATGCGGTAGTGAAGACTTAATGGTAGCCACTTACCATCAGATACCTCACCAGCTCACTTTCCTGTATATAGTGTCTTATACGTCATCAATGCCTATGAATAAGATAACCTACGGAGAACCGATCTTATCCGTCGTCGAGCGGAAGCAATCGATCGCCGTAAAAAGGGAAGCGGCGATTAGACGCATCGCGGTCCCTCACGACACGCGGACTGTATAGTACGTCTTACTAATATATTAAATGCGACAGTTTGTGAAAATATTTGGATGTGTAGACATTAGGACGTGTGTTGGAAGTAAGCAAAACAAAAACAAAACAGCTGAACGGGTTTGGATGAAATTTGGCTCACAGATAGACCATGTCTTGGATTAATATATAGGCTATTTTTTACCTCGTTAATTTCCTCTCTTAGGAAATAATTGGATTATTTAAAAAGATGTCGCTGGCTTCGTACAAGTGGCGGTATACATAAATCGCTACAGTGTTTTCGGAACTCTTGTAGCGGTAGAGGATTTTCATAGCGACGGAGCCGTGAGCCACACCCAGTACTTCATATACTTTAGACTTAAGAAAGTAAAAGAAAATAAACCATTTAATCTAGTTAACTATACTAATATTATAAACACCTACGTATGAGATGTTTGGATAGTTAGAAGCTAAAGCAGAAAGCGCCGAGTGCATTTGAAAGGAATTTGACATACACCATATCCTGTATTAACTTACCTAAAGCTTACTTTCCCGTGACGTTAATAACTCATACATTAATTATCAATTCGTCTAAAATATCGAAAGCCCGCACATCCACGTCGAAACAATCGGCGTCGAGTAAATCTGTTGTACGCGTACAACCAAGCATCGTAAAGTTAGAAGTCGACCGAGCGACAACTATAAAACGCCCGTGTCGAACGACGTGTGAAATCACAGCGCTGATGGAATCCGACTACTGAATTTGTTCGGGTTACTGCCCGCGTCGATAAAACAACTGAAAGGTGATGAATTAGGTTTTTCATACAATGAATTACGGGAATAAACTCATCTGGTGGTCAACTACAACGTTTATAAGAAACTATTTGAAGTAAGAATTGCGCGATGCTAGACTACTTTCCTTTACCTACTTAACTACTTTCTTATACTGATACTAACTATACTTTTATTACACTGGCTACAATTTCATTCAAACCAAAAAAACAGTAATCAAATCGTTTAACATTATCATCGGATGCATCCTTTAAACTAAAAAGTCAAAGTCTTTAAAGATGCTTCTTCCTTAATAGACCACTATTGGAAACCAAATACACATAAGTTTATGTCTTACCCCCAAAGAGTTATTCAAAGATAACTTTACCCACGACCGCTGAACCTAAACTCCTCCCATAATGATAGGGAGCGAGCGAAATCATTTGCGAGTAGTAATGCCCTTTCAATGTCCATGAAATAATATCTAGAAAGTGAGAAAGCGCGTCGGCGATGGTAATGCAAGTCGCGTGTGGTCCGAGCGGTAACATTAGCCCGATGTGAAATTATACGGCAGTAATCCTGTCTAGGTGTTTTACAAACGTCCAGTTAATCGAGCGCGTGTTAACAACCGCAACGGTAATGAAACATCTCGTCGAGTGGTTTATTAGACAAATTATTTACATCTGCATCGATTGGTACATTAGAATAATGTGTTTATCGTGTCGCAATATGACTACTTCGTGAAAAAAAAACAAAATGTTAATGTATTTAACACTACTTTAACATTTTGTTGAACACCAAACAATACTTTGTATTTCAAGGTGTTGGATGTTTCTACTGTTTATGGGCGTATCGCTTATCATCAGGCAAACGGCGAGCTCGTCTCGTCATTCAAAACAATTTAAAAAAAATAACATGGAGTGGAGAATATTAGAATTACGCAGAGACAATATACACATAACGTCTAACCTCTTTCACCTCAAATGTATTCTAGATTCCAATTTCAAAACTTCACGGGCCACAAGCAATCTACGCTATCACTGGAGCAATGAGGCGATAGAACAAAAGAAAACCGACGAGTACAATAATGAATTTCTAACTAAACTTCGACACGCTAAATTTAAACATTCAAATATAGACCATGACGTCAGTTCCATTTAATTTAACAGTACATCTGTCAGTGTCCGATACGGTACGTGGCGGTTATCGAGTGACGCGAGTGAGTCGTCACTCGCGCGGCGTCACGGGCCGTGTCCCGTCCCGGACGGGAACCAATCACGACGCGTGACGCTAGGGGCATACGATGCTATTTGCGATCTATGATTTAGTTTTCTTTGTACAATTGAAGGATGACATTAGCTTGATGATAGTGAACGCCACATCTGTTTCTAAACACTAGTTATATCATTTAGACCTTTCTATATCCTTGCAAATATCCTGGGCTTTTGGCTGTCATGTCCACCGCTCGCATATAACATTGCTTGCACACTGATTTGATCCAAAAACGGACATAACGATGGTACCTAACCTGATGAGCGATATTAAAAGGTCGTCATGATTTCTTATGTTTACGGTTATGTTTATATTTTACAATTATACACTTAAAATGATATTAAAGCTTTGACTTTTCGGACGACCAACACCTCAGTCCGTCCCGTGACTGCGAAGTCGTCGAGTGCTAAATGTGTATTGCCTGTGATATTAAACTAGAAACATTCGTATTTAGAAATGTAGTTTTATTTTTGTAACTATAAAATTCTTAATTGTCTTTTTATTATGCTTTGTTTCTTTTAACGTAACAAAGGAAAAAAGATAACTCTTTCATCCATTGTTATCGCTTTAATGTAGCATGTATTGTTGAAATAAAAACAACCATTAACTCAGTTTGGCCGAGATATGCTAAATACAGTTCAAGTGTGAATTTCGAAATATGTTTACATATATGAAATATAGTCATCATGTATGTTGTACTAACACTACGAAGAAATGTTGTCGAATTTTAATCCCTAACTAAAAATCCCGGTGGAAACGAGACTACAAAATTTCTATGGATTAGCACGCGCGCGGAGCCACAAACAAAAGCAAGGTATAAAAATTAAAATAAACACTCTAGCCACTCACATCCCCAAGTTCCCTAAACGCAGAACACTCAAATCACACATAAACAATACACATTTGCACTTTAAAAGTAAGAACGTAACTGCGCTTCCCGTTTGGCTCACTCGGGGTGAGACGGAACGTTTACGGTTGTTTGGGGTATGAAGTAAGACCCAATAATAATAAACAGCGTCGCTCGTCGCTCCTGGCTCGTGGTGCAATAAAACTTTAGCATCTGTAACGTTATACACCTTCTTATGGTATTGGTGTTAAGTTATCTCTATAATAGACGATATAAATTAAGTTGAGTGTATTTGACACGTCATTAGTGGTAAAAGGTAAATAAATTGTCGTTGTGTGAGAGAAAATCTGGCTAATTAACAGAACAGGTTATAGTTGTATAACAGGTTATTATAAGAAGATAACGTACAATACTCATGTTCATAATATTTAGCTATGTAACACATATTAATGAATTAATGATGTATAATAAAAAAAATGTATGAGAATTAGACGCTCGTGATATGCGTATCATGTGTATTCCGTTAAAATTTCGCAAGAATACTGAACTTTAAATGGATAAACGCAAGATTTTTAATTAAAATTCTAAAATATGATACTAAAATTAAATTTAATATTTATTATTCTGCGTAACAAACGACGCAAGAAGAAAATAACGAACAAGTCTGCAAAGTCTCTGTTGGCCCATAAATCGGAACTCTCAGCACAATGACAGTGGTAAAAAATAATCAGCCATTATTTATGCGACAAAGGTTTAATGTTTCACGAAGAAACGCCGCATGATGACGAAGTTATATTTATAAATGAAACTTCTTAATTTCGTATATCAAGACCCGTACTTACGAACTGATTAAATTACAATGCGTTCAGTGTAGAAGCTGTCGTATTACAACTGTCTTTAGTACGAAGGTGTGGAGTAGTTGAGATGTTCATGATCTAAACTAGCCAAAGCGTGATTCTAACCCAAGTTCGGAACGTAACTAACTCGCAAACGCTTCACCAACTCTATCGTTTACTTGAAAACAAACACAAACTAAACGACAATGAAAACTGCATGATAATCGATCCTCGGAGTTGCGAGTTGTATCAACAGTCGGTTCAAGTGTTGGTAGTAGAGCTGTTCAGGGCCCGTGCCGTGGCAGGACCATGTAAACAGGTGCAGACAAGCCGGTTGGTCTTGGGCGAAGGGCTTGGCTGGAACAATATTAGTACTAAAACTTTTTTTATATTATAGCAGCACAAATTCTTTCGAGGTTTGTAAATTTTTATATAAGCGGCGATAGCCTAGTTGGCTGTGGAACGGACCGCCGAGACGAATGTCCGCAAGTTCAAATCCCAAGCGCACACACATCTGACTTTTCTAAAAACTTATGTGTGTATTCTTTGTGAATTATCGCTTGCTTTAACGGTGAAGGAAACATCGTGAGGAAACCTGCGTACCTGAGAAGTTCTCTATAGGAATTTCGAGGGTGTGTGAAGTCTACCAGTCCCCGCTAGGCCAGCGTGGAGAACTAAGGCCTAATACCTCTCAGTAGTAGAGGAGGCCCGTGCCTAACAGTGGGACAGTCTATAATACAGGGCTGATGATTATGATGATGAAGTTTTAATTAACGAATGTAATATTTAAATGTTTGCGTATAACTTTACGAATCAGTATTTTCCTGACTGACGGCACGGACCCGTCAGTGCTCTGAATCTGCGTGTGGCAGTATGACAAGTTCGGTGCAGACGAAGTTAACGCAAGTCCGCCGGGACCGATAGCGACTCCTCGCAGTGCGGCGGCGGAATACGCTCGCACTAGGACCACCTTGGCGTGGATCGGGTATGCGAAGAGTTTGTTTGATGTGCTTGTCTTGAAGTACTGACTCATTATTTTATGACCAGTATGAATATACTGTTATATTTTGTTTCACAAAATTTATGTGTGGTTTAGACGTTATTATAAACAAAGTATGTTGCTCAATATATTCGTTTTTTGGAAATAGATTCGACATCTTGCGACTTGAAAAATGTAAAATTATGAAAATCTTCATGCATTTTTTATTAATGTATTCTCTTCGTTTGGCTTTTATATTAATTTTCTGTAAAGATTACCTACTTTAAATTAATTAAGTATTCAAAACATTTGCTATAATATACATGAAATATTCATTTGAATACAATATTTTCATAAACTTTGTTTAACGGGAATACATCCAATGAGAAAATATTTTTGTACGACTACTGTTAAAGCAAATATCAGTAATTATATACATTTAGGTCATACCGTCAGCAAAAAAGCGTTAATGAGAAAAACAACATCCCATCCTGTCGCAATGAATCAGTGTTGACAGAAGTTCGCGGCGCGTATCCACAAATATTGATTTTTATGTTTGTACGTATGTGTAGTTCCATTCAACCGTTAGCGACAGAATCACCACAATGGATGGGTTTTGTTTACATTGCTGGATACTAAGTTATTTTATGTTATTTATTTGACAGCTTTTGTAGTGTAGTGGCAAGGCAGTAGTGGATGGGAAACGAGAGGTCATGAGTTCGATTTTCACCGGGTATATAATCTTTATTTAATTCGATTATTTTTCTATAGTCAGGGTGTTTTGTGTGTTTTAGGTACATGGTCTAGCGTAATATACCATAGTATATTATATTATAGAACGGTTGGATTTTTAATTACCTAATTTAATTTTTAAGTGCATAAGTGGCTTGTCTGATCTGGTATATTATACTCATAACTTATTTAGTTCCCCTTTTAGCAACAAAAACGAATAAAAAAACTACGGAATAGACTTACTACCCTCAAAAAACATTCCTTCTTCCTTACAATCTAAAACATATTGTAACAAGATCGACTCCGAAGTCTAACAATACGTAACAGAGCACAAGCGATACTGAACCTCGATACGTTCAGTCACAATGTTTCGTTAACACCGCGACATCAAATATTTGGTTTGAAACGATATACCGACGAGGAAATAAATATGGGATACATCATGAATGTGAAAGTTTTGGGACATGTTTGGAAATTTTTTAGTCACGTCACGCATATACTGATGAATGGATTTAGATGAAAATTTAACTTTTTTTAGCACTATGGTAAGTGGAGTGGGGTTCATCAGAATGTCAGCTGATGAGAAATGATTATCCCTCGAGAGTCGACACAATTATGTCGGCCTGTTGGAACCGCATATACACAGGCTAATCCCGGAACGCGACACACTTACGTGGGACACTATGGCGGTTTTAACACTTTGCGTACGGCGATCCCTACTCGGGCAGATGTAAAATATATCCTACTACCAGCAAAACTTCATAGATATGTATGATAAGTTGTATACGGTACAAATTTCTCCAAGTAACGGTCGGAAAAGGAATTAAACTTTACAGTGCCTTTATTGTTTGGGTGTTAATACTAGTAACGCTTAGAGAAAAGATATTCATACGAGCGAAGCCGTAGGCGGACACTAGTATGGTATAACATGGTGTTGCAACAATGAGAGAAAGTTGCTTTGTTTGTGTAACTCTATACACAAAGTGACATACTGTTTTAACTTATTTGTGTTTCTTTTTCTAAGAAAAGAACTTCTTACCAACAGTGTAACGATACCGACGTGTCGCTTGATAGTAAACGTCACGATTGCCTACAAACTTTCATAACTTAGAATAACAAAACTCTATGTGGAAAGAGACTGCGTTTATCGGATATGACCCATATAATCGCATATAATACTCAGTCATTTAACTAGCTGAAGGTCCTTTAAGCCATACGGCGTAACCACAATTGAATTCGACTGCTTAACAGCAGAAATAGGCAAAGGGGTAGTGGTGGCAAACTCTATGGACTTCAGTACCTCGTAATATAATAAAATCAGTTCTGTATTATATTATACTATCCCACTATTAGACACTGACTTCTCTCTCTTATCGAGAGAGATAAGGCCCTAGTCCACAAGGTTGACCTAGTGTAGATTGGCAGACTTCACACACCCTTAAAATTATTACAGAATTTCTCAACGAACCTCGTAATATGATCACGTTTTTATTACAAAATAACTCTACGTTCTTTAACTTAAAGAATAGCTCATGTATATAATATTTTCTCGAGATTTAGAGAACATTGTATTATAAATTCATATTTTTATGGACCTCGTTGTATATAAAATGTTATATTAGTCTAGACCTCAGTCGGTTTATTCGCAATTTCACAAAATATATTATACATAAAGAAATAGAATCGCCTGGTTGGCTCAATAAGTGTACTTAGTGTATGAAATCTGTTCAATTCTAACCTTTGCATGACTTTTGTATACGAAATATACAAGGCAGTTAGTGGCTGAGATTAAATAGCTAAATATTTCGTTAGGATCATGTCAAAGAAGCTTATGCTTAATGTATTGTGAATATTTTAGCTGTAACTTTTTTAAACACACGTGTTCTCATACATTAACGATGTTTAATAATACAATTTTCATGTTCGTAGGATATATTTATATCCGCTCTATAACGACCACTGTACACAGAGTGTATAACCCGTCATACTGGCCCACGTAAGTGTGTAGCGTTCTAGGATCAGCCGGTGTATAATCGGTTCCAACAGGCCGGCATAATTGTGTCGAGGGATAATCTCTCGTCAGTTGACATTCTAATAAAAAAAACAAAAAGATTAATATTTTATAAAAACAACACGTGTCCATAAACAGAATACATATTTGTAGGGTTACTGAAAGTGTAAGTTTCAGCTGAAAGTTGCGTGCCGAGTGGAACTAGAGAGTGGGCGGCGATCGCGTGCGCTGCGCTCCTAAACAGCCTTCCAACTAATTGAATTTTTTCTATCTAAATTGGCTACTGTTAGTGATAGAACGTTTGCGTATTATTGTGAGTGGATATGTGGTTTAGGGGGGATACATGCGCATGCTCAGTGCCCATGCATTTTGTCAATCATTAGAGGGACGAATTAAATTTGTTTTATTTAATTTTGTATAGACCTTTTTTAAATTAATATTCGAATAGTGAATGGCGTAATGGAAATGTGCCGAGTGAACTCTATGTGGAGTAGTTGCATTAAATATTGAAAGGAATAGTTGCTCATATTGTTGGGTCCAGGCGTGACATTCCACTGCTTTCATGTTAGCGATTCAGCAAAATCCTGATGCCATTGTCGATTCAAAAACAAATCCCGATCCTGCTGCCCAGGGTAACGCGTGGAAACAATTTGTTTTCCCATCCCCAAACGCGTCAGTTGCTGTATAATTCATGTGTATGTAAAATTATCTGTATCCGTGGTGTCACTCGATATTGGACCTTATACCCTTGACAAAACGAAATTTTTGATGAATGCTGCATGAATATTGTACGGTGAAGCATGCCACCTGCGACCTCGCACTTGAATGGGTGTTTAAAAATAAGAGCAGAACGTGACGCGGGATGTAGTGGCTCGTGGCTTAGGGTGAGGCAGCTGTTAGGTCGAGGTTTGATTTAGTGCTCCTGATATTTTCGAAGATCTTCGTATTAGGGATGTAATCCTCTGGATTAGGAGTGATTATGTTTGAGGATGATTCAAGCTTACCCAATTTATGAGATATGAGCTAAAATATTTATAAGTAAATGAAATATTTAAAACTTTATACATTGGTGATGAAGTCTGTTAGAGTGCACGTTAATGTAAGAAAACGTTTTTACAAAAATCTATCCAAGAGGTATCAAGTTGTGCAATCAATTTCTCAACCAATCGTAAAACAACGGGAGTAGGACTGTGAATAATTATTATAATTATATTACATAAAAAAATACACCTCTTTTTGAAATCCGGTAAAATATATCAATAATTCTTATTACAATAGAAATGAAATTATCATAGAAACACAAGTAAGAACAGAACTCGTTACTGCAGTTTCATTTCACAAATCAATGCAAGTTTCGAAATTCCCATACACAAAGATTCCGTGAGTGAATTATTTAAAGTACAGTTCAAATAGAAAATCACGACTCCATACATCGGCCAGTCACTTATAAACGATTCAGTTGAATTTAATTTACGGAATAACGCAAAGGGGATTGAGTACAGCCCACACGTCTAGATACTGCGTTCGTATCTATTATCTACAACTAGCGTTTTTTATTTAGTACATGACGAGACAAGAAAGTTATTTGCATGATGGTAAACAAATCCATCCAGAACTTTAAATTAAAAGTGCATGTCACTGCATTGCAGTATTCGACATCATGGCATGTTAAGTCTCATGATATTCAATAATATCACCAACTATAAAGTTTTGGTTTAACAAGTTTATAATATCGACAAAGTTCTTTTTTACTTTTAATAATAGCTACACCGTTTTGTCATCGTTTCTACCAATTTTGACAACCTTATTTGTATGAAAAAATTACTTTCACTATTTAAGTATTGATAGATTGTAAACACGATTGAAGTTACTACTGGTTGCCAGCTATCCGTCCCATATTTTCGCAAACGACTGTCCCTCTAGACATGTTTAATGCCAGGTCGTGATGCAAGCCACTCGGACTTGCAAATTCGCGTGACCCAAGGTTGAACCGTGTTAGGGAGAGCTTCCATTAAGCGGAATCAACCATTCCGACCCGTGTCCGAAAAACGTCTAACGAAAGCTCTGCTTGTTATCCTAACATGTGTTTGGAATATTATTGAAAGAGTTCTGACTTTTTGTAAATCACACTGTTTATTGAAGGATTTATTGAGTTTGATTTGAATTTATTTGACGATAGGGTCGATCTCTATCCCATAATGGGATGGAATATGTTAAGCGACAAGTGGGTGTACTAGTAAGTTACCCTTTTGGCGACAGAAGTTATGAGTATGTCCGTATGTAATGATTATGTACATGTTTTTAGTTTTTCCTACGTCAAAGGTAGTACACACCTACTGGTAAGTAAAGGTACCCGTCTGCTAATAAAACGAGTGACGTCCCTTGAAGATCGCTAACTTTGCTGAATATGTTCTTAGTAATTGATCCGGGAACACGAGTCTTCGCAAGAGTTACTATACGAAATTGATCTCTATGAGCATTATAATTGTATATTTTTAAAAGGCCTGATTTTAAGACAGTCTTGCTCCCGCTTAAAAGCAAAGAGGATTTGTAAACAGTTTGGAAAATCGTACTAAAACAGCATAAATCCCAAGATATCACTAAAATAATGTTCTCGCACGAAGATAGGTCGGTTCAGCAGCAGTAAATATTTAAGGGTAAAGCCGAAAGGGCTGAATTTATTGTGTTTGTCCCCAAAACTGAGGATTATTCTACAAGAAGTAAAGGGAGGCTTAAGACGTACACACCATGCCAACTGCTGTGTTGACTTTTGACAGTTGAAGTCAGTTGT
Source organism: Manduca sexta (assembly GCF_014839805.1). NCBI lineage: Eukaryota > Metazoa > Arthropoda > Insecta > Lepidoptera > Sphingidae > Manduca > Manduca sexta. The sequence goes on along the minus strand of NC_051135.1, from coordinate 5,115,096 downwards.
TGACTCGCGTATCACTCTACTCGCTTCTATCTATATCTACCGGATATACGAATGGTTATTATGGAACTCCTTTGTCAATCCAGCTAGTTCTTTTTTTTATAGGGTACGACTAAATGAACCCATTGCATCTGATGGTAAGTGAAGTAGAGTCCATTAGAATGTCGATTGACGAGGGATGATTACCCCTATGCAGTCGACACAATTATACCGGCTTGTTAAAACCAGATATACACAGACTGATCCCGGAACGCGGCACACTTACGTGGGCCACTATGGCTGCTTTAGTTGTAAATGTATCAAGGTTTAATTTCTTCGAGACTACAATATATTAATTAATTAATCTTAATAAGATTTGCCAAGGTTTGCAGAGTGTTACCACTTACCATGAAGAGTATAAAATGCGCTAGTAAATTCCATGGAGTTTCTAAGGGTCAGCGCAGTGACTAAACTTACCGACTCGCACGCTAGCTCGCATAGTGTAACCTTTCTACTAGAGGTTTCTCTGTGTATGAATAAGAAAAGTTTGAATGGGACTGCTAAGCCGTCTATTCACTTGCACAAGAAGCTTGGAGACGATTACCGTTATTACATTTTGGCACTTTGAGAGAAACGCCTTTTAGCGAAGAGTGTGCAAGTATATAGGAATACAACTCAAAAATAACACTTCTCTTAGAAAATCAAATAACAGTAATACTCGACTATTGTAAAAAAATAAAGGCTAAAGCAGAACTGGCATGTGGCATGTTCTAGTATTTACATAGGCCCTATTATTTTAATATATGTACCACTTTCGAGAATATTTTTAAAAGTCCCTGTATTAAATATAATAAAGTTATGTATTGTATTTTCCGTTCATTTTGATACTTCCAATTTACTTATCCATGTCAATATCGTTGAGCCCTATAAACAAGAGTGTTGTTTATAGACGTACTAAAATTAGACCCTCCCTAATTGTACTATGTACCAACTTGTTTAACACAAGATATATCCTAACTTTTATTGTATATGTTAACAAAACAACCTACTAGCTAATAATGATGATGTATCAGAATATAAAGCGCGTTCGTGCGCGCGGATACGTGCGCTAAACGCGCCATAAACGCGCTACGTGTCCCATATACGATTATTTATACACTCGCGTTATGGAGGGGGATATCCGCGGATATCCGCGCTGTCGTATATCGGTAATTTTCTGTCGGATAAAGTTGTTCGATAAAACGGTTATGAGTTACGGTTATGTGTTTAAATGGAAATAGTTTGGTGAGAGATAGGTAAGTGGGAGACGGGATGCAGTTTCGTTTATCTCTGTTTATTTTGGAAGGATGGTATCTCATTATTTTATGGGGTAGCATGGATGTACAACATTCCCAATAAATTTTAGGTCCATGTTATATATATGATGCTACTGTTTAACTAGCACTGACTATATAATATAAAATTGTATGTTACAAATTTATTTTTTTTTATTTTCAGGTATTGTTACCTTTGTTGTGGCTATATATATTTTTTATGTGTTCTATTTTTATAAGTATTTGTGTGTTCTGTTTACTTAGTTACCATTTACTCGAAATAAACGCTTGTGTCTATAACACATTTTTTACTCAACTTTATTAATAACTTAGAACATATGTATCTATTACTCACCACATGAGGCATAAATACGTTGATATTATGGAGGTGCCTAAAGTATGTACTTTAGGCACGGTCTTGTGTGTCAAATAAATGTTTATTTGACATACTATCTCTCCATAATGACTGATTTCGGAATCAGAAATTGTGCATCAAGTAGAAGCCGGCATAAATCTAAGACAATACTTACCCAGAAATTCCAATCTAGTAATCGCAATACCAGTATAAATTACAAAACCCTTTCCCGTATAAAAACGCACACCTTCATGAATGGTTCACAATTATCGAATCGTGTATGTGTAGTACAAGAGGCAGTAATTAAAATCACGCACTCGGATGGCTAACAACACATCGACGTGAGAGTCATTAGGGTCCGCCCACGTGGGCCACGCGTGGGCATGCAATATACACATGGACCCTCTGAAATTACCGTGCACCTTATACGAGTGCGCCGATGGTTCACGAGTAATTATTGTCTAGATGTGTGGGCTATGTGTGCTCAACATTGCCAGTTTTATTTAAATGCCGATTTACATGGGTCTATTCTTCGTGATTTTATTTTAGATTAATACAGGTTTTCTTTTATATATATTTTTTTATTCCTTTGATTGACTAGACCAGCTTGCGTTCATCTGATGGTAAGCGATACGACCGCCCAAAAACAGTAGAAACACCATCCAATACCTTAAATTATAAAGTATTGTTTGGTATTTCACTGCGCTCGCCATCCCGAGACATGAGATTTTCTCTTTTCATTTTCTAAGTGTTATTATGTCCAGTAGTTACACTGGGTATAATATCCTTCAAACCGGGACACAACAGTGACTACACGCTGCTGTTTGGGGGTAGAAATATACATTGCGGTGGTAACTATTCAGACGGACTCATACATATGAGAGACCTACCACCAGTAAGACATTGCGGTGGCACCTATCCAGAATATTACTATAATATATACTTTCTTATATAAAAGAAAATAGCTGACTAATGGTACCAATAAAAATTCACAGAGAAATCATAACATTTTTACAAACGTTAGTATAAACGAAATATCGAAAATCTTTTTACTCTTTGCATAACAAAAATATGTTTACTAAAATACTTTGTGTTTCAAAAAGTTAGTTTGTGTAACCAGTAACACGATATCTAAGCTATGTAACACTGCTATTATTATTTTAATAATTCAATTCAAAGTTGTGTTGTTGCTACTGTTTATGGGTAGGCGTGGCCTTTACCATCAGTCGAGGAACTTTATTTATCAATATTACAGTGGTGTGACTGGACAAATATATTAGGCGATTAGGTTGACTATGCTTTAATCGGCACATGTAAATGCTCCATTAGTATCCAATGCTCGTTTTTGTAAGGTTTTGCAATGCTTTGCGTAGGTGTAGCGTATCTAACTCATAAAAAAGGTAAGGTATTTTCTAGTAAGCTATTTGTGTAAACAAGTTAGTCAGAAATAAAATATTTTATCATACATCTGAATAATCGTATAAGTTGACCTCAAAAGAAAGGTAAGTCGCCAAAAAACCGTAGCATTTTTCAGTCTTAAAATCATTTGGTTTTAGGCAGTGATTATACCAGCTTTACTTAATACAAATAATACGAATCTATTGCGTAGCAGGGGGTAAAGCATCGAACCAAACACACCGTAGACGTAGTCGTAATAAGAGACAGAAATAGCGATAAATTCATCTTTAATGAATCAAGGAGTTTTTCATTCCATTGTTTTGTTAAACGTTTGTATAACAAACAAAAGTTACTAAGGATTATTTTGTTACGTTCTAAAACATTTATCTTTGAAGCATCGAGCCAAAGTCGTCAAGTGTAAGGCAAACAAAATCCACTGTCCCAGAGAAGTTTTACAAAGTTTCACGTTTATTTACAAAAATGTCGACTCGCCCGTTAACAATGTTTCGAGCGGTTTCCAAACACGCCACCGATAATGTCTCTATTTGTTCATTAGTAATGTAATTGTGATTCACTATTTGAAATGTCATGTATGTTCGTGCGTGATTTTTAGTTGAGTAGTTCGAGACTTTCTCCAGGTAAACGAGAATTAAATGGAATTTATAACTTTACTAATGAAAGTGGTTTATTTTATTTATTCATTGAATAGTCTACAATATAAAGCTGTAGTAAAGATTAAAATCAGCAGCTTAATTGGACCTTGATAAATAAGCCTAGATTACTTTGTATATACACGTACAAAGCTCTACCTAGCATTAAACTAAATTAAGCTGAATTATCGACATGCGTGTAAAAGTGTGTGACGGTAATCCTATGTTCTAGAGGAACAAAGTCGGGTAGTAATAGAAGTTTCTATATTATTTGCCTGCGGCATCGCCCGCGTGATAACATTTTTTCACGATAAATATTTAAAAAAGTTGCCTATAGAACTCCGGAACAATAAAGCTTCTCATTAGAGAAAAAAATCAAATTTTGCTTAACGCGTACAGACAAACAAACAAACTCTTCAGTTTTATAGTAATATAGTATTACAATGTTAACTGAACTTGTTTCATCACATGGCCGGTGGTATTAAATTTTCGAAATATTACAATTTCTTACCTATTTTCAGGAACCCTTAACAAGGAAGTACATTTAGCGCATTGTTATAAAACTGAAACTTTATTACGTGTCGTTGTGTTAACGAAGTTTCATGAAATAACGTTCAGTTAAAACACATAAAAGTTAAAATATTAACAACTTTGTTAGTATGTTCAGCAATGCGATAAAATAATTCTATCTATATTGTTTGTCGTGAGGTGGTGTCTGTGTGTTTGAGTCTGAAATAGTGATGCTGTTAAAACATACTTATTTGCTATTGAATGTGAAACAATTATATACAGTTTCCGGTATAGAATCTTGAATACGACGATCGTTAATGTTAATTGTAATGTCAAAATTATCATTTTTTAGTACCACATATCTTTGAAGCCGGGCATAACAGCAACTATTGATGACATAGAACTAAGGCGCCGACTCGCCTTTAAATAACTTATTCATTTGACTATCTATAACAATAAAAAACTTAAAATTGCCATAATAACAGTTAAAAAAGCTTTTGAATTGACAAAGAAACTTTATTGGTACCGCGCGGAAATAAGAAATAAAACAAAGGCCTTAAGTGCAGCGGTGGGTACAGTCAGCAGGAGCAGTAACAACGAAAACTTTTAATGCGGAATTTCAGTGTCTGCGATCTGAACGCTCGACTTTCAGATGCTTTATATTTTAATGCGGCTTTAAATAGTAAAAAAAATCTGTGTTTTATGTCATCAAAGGATGTTTATTATCATATTATACTTCTTGCTGGTGTGTAGTATCCAGCTTATTGGGAATTTTAGGCTTAGCATCTTATGTCTCATTGTGAAACACGCAGTCGAGTACCACACAGTACTTTGTAATTAAAAGTTATGTAGCCTTATAATCAGATTTTGGATCTAGTATTGCTAGTCTTGTCGTTGACTATTTTTTCCATACACCATAGTTGAGTATATGAGGTAGTCGATCATTTGGTGTTAGGTGATCTCTACAGATTATGAATATTTGCTTTAAAGACAAACGCCATACAGAGGTTAGGTTTGAGTCTTCGAAAATCACAAAGAACCAGACGAAACGCAATTACAAGGTGACCATCCATGTGGATTTTTTGTAAGACATTGATATAATACTGGTGGAATCAGTCCAATCAATTTGTATACAAATAAATTCTAATGCGCAATTCTATCACTTTAGACTTTTTTCAATCTTTAAAATGAACTACACCAAAGTACCAACTACAAAAACACATTTAAGATGAACAAAACCGCACGTAACAAGTCTAGCAATAAATTCTAAAACACGAGAAGAGTCGTAAAGACGAAACAATTATCTTTATATTTGCATCTAAATATCCGCGAAATTACGAGCGACCATACCTTCCTCTAAACGCTCGTCGGTACGCGAGAGTTTGTTTATAGTTATAGGAATATTAATTTCTTCAGTGATAATGGACAAGGTATTTAATTTGGGCTAGCAGGCGGGGGTTAGAAGTTAGAAGAAGTTGTTAAATTATTCGAAAAACCTAGCATATTAATGAATAGCCCCGTTTGTCTAGTGGCAGCGTACTTGGATTATGAACTGTAAGTAATAATAACAAAGGGTTCGTATTTAAATGATGTTTAAAACTTGAATTTTCACTTGGGATTACCGATGTGTTTGAAATGATGTAGCACTAAATTTATATCGTTCTTTTTCGCTCTAATTCGCTGAGCGCAGGCCTTTGACATAGTTGAAGACGTGATACCTTTAAAGGGGTAAGATCTAGATTCTAGACCATCGGAGAGCATACTAAGTCGGTTATCTGGGGCGCTGCCAAATAGGAGAGCCGTGCCAATGGCCTTAATTCCTTTGAACGTTACCTGGACATATCGGTACCCAGGTTGTAACTTTATATCAGCAATATATTGTGAAGTAATTCCGTGAAATGCTGTGAAATCTAGATGGTTTTGTGAATATAGTATACTCACAATATGTATATTAATTACTTGGGCAACGATTCAAATAATGATGTTTCTGCTCTATGAAAAAAAAATGCCAGACATGAGACACAAACTATAATCTCAGAGAACTTGTCTATATATAAATCTAAAAACATACATACTCTAATTACTCGACTTGAAATCGAACTCAGAACCTCACAAGTATTCCGCTATATTGTATCTTCAACCTTATGAGTCCTTTATGGCACGTACTTTAAGTTAAGTGAAGCTCCGAGATTGCTTTTAATATAAAATATAGGTTCGAATCTGCGCCCGTCTGCAATGAGGAGACTATCCGTCTTCTATTTCTAGCGAAGAAATATTGCTTTGCGATGGTCCTCGGCGTACACCGCACTACTGTCAAACGAGACGTCAATCGATCGTGAATCGCGGCAGCAATATCTGCACGATACGCTGCTTACAGTAATTATACAAGGGGAAATTCACCCGGAAATGTAACATAAATTACACATTTAAAAGTAAGAAATTTGACTACCTATACATATTTGCGTTAGAAAAAATATTTGAATGGACGATAATCTTCTTTTCCTAAGAACTCGTTAAGATTAATTGGGAGTCAGGGTGATTTGAAATTGCTATTTCATTCTTATACCTTTACCAAACCATGTAGGAAAAAATTTGCAAAATCGTTTCGTGAAAACGAAGCCTCGATACTTATACGTAACTGTTGACTTTTAAAATATTTTATGTGAATGAATTCACTTATAAGACCGTGTAGGAATGTGCGAACTCTCTAAAACTATAGCAAATAAGGTCCAAAGCATCAGTCTTAGTTAACGAGCTATCGACTTCGTTAACCTCTGGCGGTTAACATAAATGTTAACTACTTGTATGGACGGTATGATGGTAACAGCATACAGAAGAATTATAAATCTACCGTCGGTATTTCTGCCTTCGCTTGATATTTCACGCTGTTGAAAAGGTCGAATTTAAAATTGTAATTGGTACACGTTGACTTCAGAACGCATATTGAGTGTCAGCTTTTTATTTATTGTTTTACCATCACAGGTATATGATTGTAAGATCAGTGCAGTTTAAATATGTACTACATATGGGTATCCGATTCCGAACAATATATATTTGTATTGTTCAGATTTCCTCCAACGAATTTCCACTAGTGATCAAGCTCGTTGCGGGTCCAAAAAAGTAATTAACCTTTTTAATACCAGTAGTCTGATGGACTATAACTTACTGCGAGCATTCTAATTAAGTTCATCTTTACAGCCGTCAATTAAACCACAATGCAAGATTGGTGTCAATAAAAACACGACAAGCGAAACAGCGCCAGCGGCCATGCCGAGAGTCGATACGAGTGAACGAATTAACGAAAACATACATTTGGAAGGGTGTTTCAGTTATGTATTTTATTTTAATTTTTAAAATTTAACTGCTAAAATAAAACTGATAAAATGATTTATAAAATAGCATAATCTTCGCAAAAAAATATATTTTATTTTTAGTTCTTGCGACACTTCTTTATGGCGATGACATCTTCCAAAAGTAGTTATTAATAAATTATTTAACATATATTTTAGATTTATTTTAAGGCGATGGTCTGTTTTACTATCTTTGTATTGTGTTATCAGCATTTATATGTTAAATTAAACTAAATAAATAAACTAAAAAGTCAACTTTCTCCGTATTTAAAAAATATGGTTTTAGCATGCATTCCCTTCCTGCATCTACATTCAAATAGTACTATTTTATATTTAAAACACAGCTAGCCATACTACACACATTTCTCAAACTTACATCGTTTCGATTTTCGGCAAAGCCACGCAGGTTCGTTTACCTCGGGCGGTCGCATCGGAATGAAAGTTTATGGCTCGGAAACGAACCGACAGCCGTCCGACGATGACACCCGCTTAACAAAGCTGCCAGCGTACATGACGGTAATGGCTGTGGGTAGATTGTTCGTATGCAATATGGTATAGTTGAATGTTCTCTAGTTTTGTTTTACATCGTATTCGAATGTTACATGTTGTTTGTCGGGATATCACTGTATTTGAGTAGTAAAGAATGCAAGATACGACTTAAACATGGCATAAGATTTTAGAACTATTGCTTTATGGTAGTAGAATGTATGTTAGTCGAATGCGATAAATTTAAAAAAGGAAAGTTTAAACTTTACTTTTTGTGATTGAAATACTGTATTTTAATTTCTATGTTATACGAATCAATACATTAAACCTTAATTACTAATGTTATAAGTGGGAAAATTTGTGATTTTTTTGGATTTGGATTGGATTTAAACACAGATACAATTGACCGGATTTTATAGAAATTTTGCATACTAGTAGTCAAAGTTCTACATGAACATATAGGCTACTTATAATCGGTAATGTGCTGCCATGGAAAAAAAACTAGTCTCATTTTTTTTTATAGATGACGCGGGCGCCGTCATTTGTTAAAACTTTTGTACCGGAAGAGGATTTTCACACGGGCGAAGCCGCGAGCAACACCTAGTATTATAATACTTGTCAAATAAAACATTGTACACTTTTGTTATTTATTTTAATAGTATCCACTAAATTATTCTATCAATTTCTGTTCAATATTTATTTGCCCTTTACGTTATCTTTATTAATAATAAAGATAAGTCATACATAACCATTCAATCAGACATAATATGATATACAAACACAACAGGTCCGACGTGTATTGCTTTAGGCAATGTTAAATCATAAACATTTTTCATAAAACCGGTGTTCGATTACGTTGTCCACAATAAATAGTTATGACGGGTTGATATATCGCCTATCTATCGTCAATAACGTGGTTTAAAGCCCACTACACTACCGGTTATCAGCAGCAATGGGCGATTTCTTTTTTTAAAACAACGATATCCGTAAGTACTAAAATAATTGCAGCCATGAGATCACTAGTAAAAAGAATCACAGAAACACTCTTGAACATAAGTAAGAAAGTTTTGAAAACAGTTTGTTGTAGCAAACTAAAATATACTGGACAGCAAATAAACCGAGCCACCTGCTACCTTGTAACTCATATTCAATTTTCTCAAAAAGTATAAGACTGATAACTATCAAAGTTATACTTATAGAAAGTGCGTCTCATGCAGATTAAAATGATTATAAATGTATCCTAAAGTGCCGCCAACTCACATTATAATCAAGCAACAAACATAATGACAACGATTTGCTCTGTTTTGACCAGAGTTAGAGATTAGCGTAGATAGTAGTATCTAGTTTTTTATTTTCGTCATAACAAAGGTAAATAAATCAAAATTATGTATGCTAGTATTTTTTATTCTTCTTCTACTTCTTTTAGAAGACCACTGCATTTTTATAACGTCGATTTTTTCTGACATAACGACTGCACCAGATCAGAAGTTAAACGCAGCGCGGTCAATGAAAAATTATGACTTGATTAAGCATTACGCATCGCCAAATCGTTACTTAAGATTTAACTGATAATGGAGCAGTATATTACAGTTGAACGAATTCACATGTCGCCTCAGATTGTTAATCTATACATATTATAAAACAAAGTCTCCAAAAGCAATCTGTCTGTATGTGATCGATTTTCTCAATATCTACTGAACATATTTTTGTACGGCTTTTACTAAAAGATAGTACAATTTTTGAGGAAGGTTTAGGTTAAAAGTACATTACGATTTTATGTAAATTGGCTGAAATATTTACTGTTGCAGAGGTCGCGTGGTTGTAAAAAATTTCATGGGTCGGAATTTACGTCAGAAAAACTTTGTGGCACACTAATTTCCACGCGGGCGGAGCCGCGGGCACAGCTAGTCCGACATAAATAAATAATATAAGAGCTTTAATCTGCAGTTTATATATCCTAGTGCCAGGTGTAAGTTTTTCTACCTAATCCATTGCAGTAATGTTTACTGCAACTTGTAAGCAATAAATAGTTACAAATTATTGACAACACGATTCATTTATTCAATACGAATTGCATTAAATGTTCGAGAAAAACTAGCACAAGCCACCCTGAAGCGATAGATCACGGAAGCTAATACTGCGTGTGGTGACACCTTTACGCTTTTTATAGACATGTCTAGGCTAAGACAGGCCATTTGGTAAACTGCTAGTCGTTGAATGCAGGTGCTATAAATCTGCACTTTAAAGGTTAAGATGGATGTGACAAAAAGCAGCTTGCAGGTGGAGACGATCTTGCGGTTGGCAGTAAATACACATACAATGCGGAGTGAATATAGTGAGATGCAATAAAAACAATGTTGTTAACGGTATGGTACACAGAAAAATATTAAGTTATGTTTAATTATTTTAGAATTTACATTTAAGAAAGTTATGAATGAAATAATATTTATGATTGAAGGTTTATTTTATAAAGTTGATAGATTTGATCGAAGAAAAGTTTTTTCACTTATCAAGCATTACTAGTACTTGATTCAATTATATAGAAGTTATGGAGATATTACTTCAACGAAGAAAATACAAATTAAGATTAGAAAATAACACTTCCACTAGTGAAAAGAATATTGAAAAGCCAAAACAAAGAAATATAAAATAAATTGGACACATATTAACTTATAGATTATAATTTTTTTGTTTGTTTGAACGTAGGTACTTTTATTTACAGCGATTACTTTGGTTCTGAACAATCTTTCACTAAAAGGGCGGTACACTAGGCCATTTTATTTCAAAAATGTTTGGAGGAAATCAAGAAAGAAGTCTCTTCATACATCAAGATGATCGGTAACACTGGTATATCTGCCAATAAATATAAGAAATCATGGCAACACGAAATCAACATTAAGGCAAATCGCACGATATCGGGAGACATTACTCAGTATGTGCTCCCGGAATGGTCAGACGCCTATGTGTTGCAAAAATACCTAGTAAACACTAAGTCACAAATAGTAGAGCGTGAGAAATATCACACGGATACTGACTCAGATAACGATAATGTTACCTTAATCTAATATTGATAAAGTTACTTATTTCACAAGGGTTTATCGAAAACTAGCATCTTAGTAGGAAAACCCATAGCTGTCAGGAATCATTTTCCCGAAGCTGAACTTGCTCTATAAGCAGTATGAGACTATTAATTTACTATACTGTTCTCAACTCTCAAGTCAACACAAATGAAAAGCGGAAATCAACTGGCCACTTACATTTTAACTCACGTCCCACGTGATAGCCCAAAATCGCTGCAATAATTTAATAACATAAACAATCAATAAATACTCTCAAGTCTCAACTCTACTTTAAAATCTACATTAATTTCCAGATATTAATATAAAATGTAATACGCTATTCAGAATCAATAAAATGTACCGATAACCCCTCAATACCATGTACATAAATCAACAACGTTTAAAAACGTTTTGTCAGCAACGGGAAACTTTCTCTACATTGACAGTCGTAAATAAAACTGAACTCTATGGTTCGGACGCAATAAACATGTCGGTGTGTGTGGATGCGTGTCCGACACGTCCGTATGTCGGACACATTTTTTGTAAACGCGAGGGCACGACCACCTTTAATGACCCCACTAAGGAAATGCCAGCTAATAAAATTAAAGCTATTATGGGAATCGAATTTATCGAGACATTGGACAAATTGTGGGAGTATTTTGGGGTTGATTGTGGAGACGTTATGAATAAGAATGGCTATAGTACGACAGAGTCGTTGATTAATTTGTTAATTCATTTTTTGTGCGTTTTATTTTTTGTTTGATTTCTTCCTTTAAACTTATTTAAGAGACAACTTATTTAAGTGCTCACACAGAATTAATTTCCAACAAACGGCTCAACGGAAGATCAGCGCTGGCTTCACTGTCAGCATATTGCTGAGTTGGTGCCTTTTTTGTGACAAATATAGTTTTAAGTTTTTTTTTGTTTCGCTTGTTTATTTGTTATGTTTATGTAATTTGTGTTGTTGCAAAATAAATTTCTTTTCTTTCTTTCTTCTTTTCTTTCTAATAATATTTTTGTTAAAATGACCTAAGATATTATAAACATTTATTTTTGGGGTACAAATAATCTTTGATATAAATTATAATACGAAAGTGTATTTTGCAAACATTCCATCTGAAACTGTATCACGCCTTTCTTATAATACGACTCTACCAGAGCTTCGATGCTTACAAGTTGCGTTCAAGATATTCAGCCATAGACCATTCCAAATATTTCTTGATACTAACAATACCACATTGTCATAATGTTTTCACACAATAAATATCGTGATACAAATGCATTAATTTATTAAGTACGTGAATTTAATATTTATAAAATAACTTATTTTTTTAAATATGCAACATAAGGAATACTATGACATAAATGATATAGTAGAAAGGCAATATGAAAATACCTTTCGATTTGTCAACTACTGTCCATGTATTTAGAAAATTTATGATGAATATAAACAACGTTCCTGCATCCACAGAGATATCAAGCCGTTAAGCGATGCATTAGAATGACATACAATTTGTACGTAGGCGGCGCCGCGGCCAGGAACATGTACCGACATTATGAAATATCAAATTACGTACAGTTTAAACGTTGATGTCATGTCTCTAGATAGAGCTGTTATATATGAAACAAAATAATATTCTCTAGCGGCTCTACCAATTAGAATACATTATATCTGATCAATTCTAAATTACTGTAATTTTGTTACGATAATTTATACTGTGATGGATATAAAATAATATTATTATTATAATTTTTATCATTTATGTGTTACAAACAAATTGTCATTCAATAAAGCCGCAGTACTGAGTTCCTTTTCTCGACTACTCGCTGATTTTGACATAGAAGGTAGTTCAATATAAGAACATGGCGAAAAAAATTGCAAAGATAGCCCATCTTCATGCACATAAAGAACCAATGATATAATCTAAATTGACTAATATAAAATATACCTTATAGTAGAGATGGACTCTACATATGGTAGAGCTGCAACGTACCTGCAATAAAGAAACATAATATTAGTAACGAGATACGAGTGGTAGAGATCGCCACGTCTCATAAAGGCGATGTAGATATATTAATTTTTATTATAATGCGTGTTTTAAGTGGATATCGTAGTAATTTATATTAATATGTGAGGTTAATTATTTAACTGTGACGAGATAAGTGATAAAGTTATAATTATAACAGTTGTTGTGGGAATTAATGTTTTATTTAAAGTAACAGTGACTGTATAGTTAAACCAGTACGCTGTGTAGTTTGCTGGTGGTAGGATACATATTTTTATATTCGCCGGCATAGCGACCATCCTATGTTGCCTTCCGGGATCAGCCTATTTATATCCGGTTCCAACAGGCCGGCAAAATTATGTCGACTGCCGAGAGGTAATCATCTCTCGTTAGTCGACATTCTATAAATAAAAAAAAAAATATTTAAGGGGTATAATCGCTTTTGTTTGACGTTAAATCGTTTGACGTGGAAAAATATGTATGTATGTTTACTTTCTTTTGTTGGCCAAGACAAATTAATTCCCGCTATCCTGGTGAGTTGTAACGTCTCATTTAGTCAATTTCATTTATATTTGGACTAAGTTGCATTTAATATCACATCCAATACGGTAACTATGGCACAATGCTGTATCAAAAAAAAAAAAAATCTTTCGGTAACTTAAAGAAAAGTTAGAAAGGGTTTCTTTTTCCTACACAGTGATTTTTTAAAACCTGTAGAGACTTATTTATTGTCTTTTCCCCAGGATCTAAGCCCCATTTGAATAACACAAATGGCAAATAACGCAATCTGTTGTGCGCAGTTTCACGCTGAGCGAACGGAGACACCATTACGGATCGACGGTATCTGGTCTGTTGAATTATTCAGATTTACTCTCAGTCAACGATAGCCCCGGGCGGAGTGCGGAGTGGACTGCTGAGCGAGGTTTTGGGTTCGAACCATGCGTCCCTGACTATGGCTGGCTTGCGCATTTGTTGTTAATTCCCGGTGTTTTAAAAGAACCCAGATACCTTAGATATATCATTATGAAGGTAGACATAGAGTTGTTTAACTGACATAGGTCAGCGTGGATAAACAAAAGTCTAATCACTCAATTGTGTGCTTGTTCACTGTACTGAGACAATATAGTACAAAACTACTTACAGTAACGCGTTGGTGTAAGTCTATTTATACTCTATTGATCGTGTTTAGGTTGAAAATAAATGCATTGTATATGGAATCCGCTGGTGTTTTTTCAGGGTAATGCTCTTTCGCCTATCCTGAGAGTATACACTAATATGCCAAGGATCGGTTCGATAATATTTCCGTTCTTTGGGATAGAGAGCTAAAGTATCGTTTTCAAAATTGCAGGGGATCAGCTATTTTTCCCCATCTGGCGTTCGAACTCGGTACATTGGTTTTTCGACCAACGAGTATGACCAGTATAATAATAATAATATCAGCCCTGTATTATATATACTTGCCCACTGCTGAGCACGGACCTCCTCTACTACTGAAAGGGATTAGGCCTTAGTCCACCACGCTGGCCTAGTGCGGATTGGTAGACTTCACACACCCTCGAAATTCGTATAATGAACTTCTCAGGTATGCAGGTTTCCTCACGATGTTTTCCTTCACCGTTAGAGCAAGCGATAATTCACAAAGAATGACCAGTATGTCTAGTGGTAATAAAATTAATATTGCTTTATTTGTGCACTGTCAAAAAGGCAATTTAAATACCAACATAGCATTTATAAATAGGATCTATAACTAACCAACATAGAGTCGGAATTTGAACTCATTGACTTGCTTTATCAAGTAAATAATTAATTTTAAAAAATCTCATCTAAACCCACGCGTCCAAAAGAAAGTAATTTTATCTAAAGAAGAACAAGTATTAATGGTGTTGTCGCCACCAGAAGAATAATTATAAATCTTGACATTGGATTTTACGGAAACAGACTTTTTAATAACAGTGACATCTGTTATCTGGCGTCGGAAATGTGGTAATAAATAGAGTACATGGTAGTTTAGAAGAATTTCCATTTGAAGGGTTATCATAAACGATATGTTAAGATTATGCGTTTTGAAATGGGTGACTATTTTAAATAGCGTTTATCGTGTCGAGGGCTTCGATGGGGTGCCGCGATCAACTGGGTTCGATTCCCATCCTGCAACAAACGTGTAGTTTTGGGAACTGAGAGTAGAAATTATGTACCAAAAAAAGAGCGTATTTATACCTCTTTTTTAAATATTCCATGACGTAGTCTGCCTGAACATCAATTCGAAACTGTCATCCACTCAATGTGATATTTAAAACGGTAAATTTAATTTCACTGCAGTACAAAACTTGATAAATGAATCGCCTTTTCATAAGTAATACCATCGACGTAACAAAATGATCACAATGAACAATTATTACCACATTCACAGTGATAAATTTAACATTCAAAAATCCGATATGAATGGCGCGAACACAGTGATAATCTGCGAGGTGCAAGGCGCCGGCCCCGCGAGATTGATGAGGACTTCGGTATTATTCATGGGCTGAAGACACCATCACTCTTCGGATCAAGACGAGACGGGGAGGGGAGGTTGTACTTACCAGCCGCTTTAATGTCATTACGTCATTATGAAAAGAATCCGCCGAACGGGGCTTTTAAAAAAACATGTAACTAGAGCCATCTTGTAGATAAAGGGTTTTAGTGGTACCAGGATGTCATAAAACTGGAGTATTGTTTATTTCGTTAAGTTTTGCACCGTCAGTGGGGAAGTCGGTCCGAATGATATTTAAATATAAAGATGCAGATATGGAACCTATACAGTAGTCAGCTTTCAAAAACTCATTATAATAAACTATAATACGACACGTGAAAATAAGAGCATGCCACCATTTTCAATAGCATCATTTATAGGTGATTTTATGGAAAATTCGATAGACGACAAACTTCAACAGATGTTGACGAGATACTAAGGTCGATTATGATAATTAGCTAAATTTTAACGTGCCAATAGAAGACATTATAACGCATCTACAACTTTTTATTAAAAAATCATTGGTCGGTCCAAAAAATCCCCCTTTCGATTCCTGTTCCTTTTAATTAAAGTTCAGTAACGCCTACAACAGGTGGTCAGTCAGTCGGCTTCGAAAGTAACCCGTGTGTAATAGGCAGTATCAAACACATACCAGGTGCACTGTAGATACTGAAATAAGGGTGTTAAGAGCCACTTTTCGAACAGGAATACACCAGTTTAATACACTGATGCATAGTGGCAGAAAGAGACAACGCTTTGTTTTTGACTACCACTAAAATATGTTTTATATCTGCTCGGCATTTCTTTCTTATGAATAATACATTATTTTATGGTTATCGGTTATTGATTTTATTATTCCTATAAATAACATTGTCTTATAATTTATGTCGACAATATCTTTCTTGGAATAATGAAATTCATTTCGCCGTAAAACGATTTATCGGTTTCATACGCTATATTATTGTGAATCGGAGTCTGGATTCCATTTAATGATCGGACAGGCGAAATTTTTGCATGGTTTCATATTTGAGAAGAAATCTGTAATGACTGTGATTGTTTTTCCATTCCAATACAATGATTGGTTAAGTAGTAATAGTTTTAAGGGCAGTCATAGCATTTATCATCAGGGGAGCGAGCGCCAGACTGAACCCGCTGTCATATAACCTAACCATACATTGTGAATAGTATGCGAATATTTCGCAATGTAATACTGTACGACATCATCACAAGTTCTCGATCCGTCCTCGCGTGTACGAAGGTCCGACAACTCCAACATTCGGCAACTCAATTTGGAAAAGGGGGTGGGGGGTGCGAGGGACTGGTCTTTATTGCGAACACCAAGTTTTTCATACATACCCGAGTTCATTGCTTTAAAAGTTTTGCACAATTGGAACGTGGGACGGCGGTTTCGGCGCGGAAAGCGATCCGACGCGTATCCTGTTTGCGATGTGTATGGAGTTTAGTTTTTGTAGTAATTTAAACCGTTTTATTTTTCTGTATCGGATATCTTGTCACAGTCGATGTGGCGTAAGTTCGTGTAATAAAAACGTTAATTCGAATAATACACATATAAACTACACCTTTATTAACCGACTTCAAAAAATGAGAAGGTGCTAAATTCGACAAGTATATTTTTTTTCTTGGAAAGTCTAGAAAGAAAGAAAGATTTGGGAAGTGGCGCTTTTATGGTTCACTTTCGTCCCATGATATGATAGGTGTGTGACAAGGACTATTCATTCAAGTTTCGCAACAAAATTAGAGAGTCGGCATTTCGTCAAAATCAAATGACATATTTTAAAAGTATTTTTCTACGTGTAGTGGTTTTACATTTAAGGTATAAAATGTATTCACGATTTGGAACATCGGCGGGACAGATAGTAGAGTAAGGAAATGTCGTGATTTCGATTCCTGGAACGATAGACGTATTAGTGCATTGTGGAGTTATGGCGTAGTGAGTCATGTCTCACGGTTATTTATGTTAAGAAATATCGTTGTATACAGGACTAGTAAATTTTCTGATATTTTGCAGTACATATTCACCTCAGCTTATGCACCCACGATGCCTGGAAACGCAACTAGTGTTATCGAGATTTGAGAAGAGAACAGAAAGAGGGCGTTACTAATATTATATTATTTTTAACCGAAACAGTTTAAAACTACCTTCTTTTTACAAATAATAATCCTATACAAATTTTGTTGGTAGAGTAACGTTGCACATGAATCCGCTAGCAAAGTTTCAGCTCAGTTTATGAGTTTCGTGCGATCAATAAGACCGAAAGGTCAATAAATCCTCTCCGCCTTTTTAATCCCCATTTCTCCCAAAAGTTCTTCAATCCATTCCTCTGTCAGTGTAAAAGATTATTAATATATTTTTTTTACCACTTGTACTACTTAATATACTGCTCTAATTATATAGTGCGTAGATTCAATGTTCAATAAAATTTTACATATCTAAAAGCATTGTTCCGAGACGTCAGGCAGCCAGACAATAGATAAACTTGGTAGTAATTTGCAGAGTTCAGTTATGGTAGGCATATGCTATTACTATCCGCTTGGAGCGAATAAGGAAGTGTTATAAACCATTGTTTGTTTACTGAAACAGGATTTGTTTGATGTCTTGTAATACTATGGCTATTATAACTGTAGTAATACTTTTCTTATGTCCAAACTGTAACCACGAAGGCTGTAAGATCTACGAAACCGCAGGAGAAATTTAAAATTTGAAAGTACGCGATAATATCTGAAATTAGTTTTCTTTCGATGAATACTTTTTTTCTTTATAAACTCATGACTTAATGTTGAAAGGCTAGACAGGGGCGCAATTAGTACATTGATATACTTAGTCAGCGCTGTCATATGATGTCTCGATAATATATTGGGCCCAAATACCAAACCCAGGTATGTCAGTATAAAAAAAAAAACACATCCAACATCTGTCTGTAACCTCTAATACATTCTTAGGTTAAACACGCTACTAAAGTGTAACAGATAATAGCAACATTAACGCAATAAGATTAGCCATCACGTCGCGTGTTCAGCCCACAGGTGTCGCGGCGACAAACAAGCTCGGCTAAACACGTCGCGTGTTGCTGGTCACGCACTCAATTAGCTAATAGTGTCTGTCACTTGATGAGACGTATCATGTGCCATGTTTGTATGGATATAACAAAAAAATATCTATGGTAGAAGAGTGTTAAAGATTTTCTTTCTGTCTGTCTATTTGTATGGCTTCCTTAAATAATGTTTTATCATTAAAACAACCCTACCTTAAATAGGATGACTAATATTGTTTAGTCCACTTTTTCACGTTTAAAGAGTTCCAGCAGAAATATGTACATCAGTGTACCTTTTAATGAATAGAAGATGTTTTTGAGAATTATTTCAGTTTTAAGTAACCTAACCTAAATGAAGTTATAAACAAATTCTGTGTGTATAGAAATCCCAGTTCTAAAATGCTCAACAGCTTTACATTGATTCCACTCAACATACGCGGTCTACATCAGCCATCCTGAACATCGAATAATCTTCCTTTTTTGCTCAAAGGTTAGTAATTTTGAATTCTGCGGGCCATTAGGACGTTTCAATATTTTATCTGACTACGCAAATTCGGTTGTTTGACTAAGCGGTCCTTACGCTTAAATCGTATTTTTTTTTTTTGCGCAAATGCAGGAAAAAAATATGAAATGTCCATAGGATGTTTAAAAATGCAGCGGATGGCATGTTTTCGGTCTGTTTGTCACGCGTCATGCGGATTGCATTCGACGGGGTTTTACGTTTCCTCTTTTATAGTGAGTTTTATGTGCTGTGACCTCGTTAATGAAGTTATGTTATTTAAATTTTGTTATGTTTTATAACGCGAAGACATGTAGAGATCTTTCTGAACTTGGAATTACATATCTCTGCTTAGATACTGAACTACGCTCCTCCTCCTAATATATTAAACGTTCAACTTTTTTATATGATATGCGCTCAAATTAATAATTATATCAACCCTGTATCATAATACTGTCCCACTACTGGGCACAGGCCTCATCTATTACTGAGAGGGATTAGTACTTAGTCCACCACGCTGGCCTAGTGCGGATTGGTAGACTTCACACACCCTCAAAATTCCCATAGAGAATTTCTTAGGTATCTTCAGGATGTTGTTCTCAAATTAATATTTTACTATTTTATGTCCAATTTAACCTAGTCATGCTATAACTATTCCTTATCTCTGTACATCGGTATAAACGCCGGCTTATAAGAAAGGTTACAGGTTATTTAACTCAATTACTTGCTCATTAAGGCGTGTAATTAATTAACAGTACAGTGTTGGTGCGTTGTCTGATCGACTATAATAGTCGCATCACGAATGGTACCTACACTACGATCCGGCCAGTAAGCACGATCTATATTGGTGCGGAAACGTTATTGTTTGAACGAAGAATCAATAAGTAAAATAATTTATGTGTGAATTCTATCGGTGTGTTGTATCGGCTCTACATTCGACTAAGATAAGTGCAGGTGAATAAAAATAAATAACACAATTCTGGAAACTTTATAATATACTAGCTGACCCGGCGAACTTCGTACCGCCTAACAGTCAATGAGTGTCGTGTTACCTTTTTTTCTCGATTTGTCTATACACTTCTATTCGAGATGGTCCCTCTCTCCTCCACCCTGTTCCTTTCCCTCTCTTACCATTTACAGCTAATATGCGTATGGTGTACTACCGTATGATGGACGGTGTGGCTCGATAATAGATATAGACAAAACGAATGTGAAGTTAAAGTAACTCGGATAGCTCAGAAGGAAGAGCAGTTGACTTGTAATCAAAAGGTCCCGGGTTCGAGTCCCGGTCCGAGCTATTTTGGATTTTTCTCGATTTGTCTATACACTTCTATTCGAGATGGTCCCTCTCTCCTCTACCCTATTCCTTTCCCTCTCTTACCATTTACAGCTAATATGCGTATGGTTTTTTTTTCAAAAAAATTGAATAATTAATAAATAATTTACACAAATTAATGTTTAAAACAAACAAATATAACAGTACCTAAACTTTCGATACATTTTACACAAAATAAATTTCTGAACGCACACATGAATAGTTGTTACAGTATTTGACAGGATTGGACAACAAATGTTTGACATGTAATAAAGAAAAAAGAGCATTTATTGAAATGATTAAGTATTATTACACATATCGAGTTTTCATTGTTTTTAAGATGTATTCTGCTATTCGGGGCGGAGACAAATCCAACGAATCAATAACCATGAAAATTGGTTCAGCAGATCTCGAGTTATAAGTGTTGTAACAAACCCGTCTTTGTTTTATATATATAGATATTTTTGTAAACACTGTTTAATATAAATATATATTATGTGTGTTATCCCGCTGGTGGTCACAGACTACCACGGCATACAAACAGATCGCGTACGAGGTTCATCAGAGCACCTTAATTACCCCCACCCCGAGCAACCCGTTATCGCTCCTCCATTCATTAGCGATATTTACACGTGGTTGGCTTCACATGACGCTAGTTTTGGAGGAAGACTGGGGTACTTAGTAAAAGTAAGTATGAAATACCAACATATAAATTTCTACATGTAAATAATATACGCTATGTATTAGTTTTAGGCAGCTATGACATGTAAATTATTTCGAATGGCACTCTCAGCTGTTACGAGTTAGTACAATTAATTAATTAAACAACACAAAATAAGACATCTCCTGTTATAACGGATATCGAATAAATTTCTTAATCACCATAAATAAGGGAGCAAAAAGTCTGCTACTATGTTTTTGCCAGCACAAAAACAAAGTAGCGGACTATGATGTATGCGATAGGGCCCTGACCCCCCGCCGATGGGGACCACCGGCGTGGACCGCTCGCTGCGCCGGCAATCCACGGGAACGATGAAAATCAAATGATTCCTTTTACGCGGAACAAAACAACGGATGAAGAGCTCTAGCGAACATAAAAACAGGTCATTGATTGATTTATTACTTGTTTAGTTTTGTTTATTATTTCACTTTTGTTTTTTGACGTAAACTATTACTTTTTGTTGTTTTTGGGATTCTTTCTTATTAATAGCTCGAGATTAAAGTCTTCTTCAATCATTTGTTTTGTTTTATAGAGGTAAATTCTCAGAATAAGAACAAGCATAGAAGGAATCTAAATTACCCTCATATACTTATCCTATTTTTTCAAATAGGCCAAAACCGTTGAAAAGAACGAGACAAATATTATGTTGCTAAGGTCGGCTTGCGTACACTTTAAAATAATCAAATGGTTACCTTTGGTCCTCTTTATGATGCCGAATTAAAAAGCAAATAAAATGTCAAATGTTCCAACTTGCCAATCTCAAAACAATGTCACAAACGCGCCCACACAATTTAATTACGTTATACTTCAGCGCGTGCTTTTCAAAAGTGGCTATATGTTTTGTAATATTTTTGTTGTTAATTTTAATAAATACACAGTGCTGTTTAAGTAAAATATAGCCCTAGGAACAAGCAATGGCCTGCGTTATTGTGGGGTGTAAATCTCATTCTTCTCGTAAAGAAAATCAAACTGAAATCATCAGCTTCCATCGGTGAGTAAACAAAAAACCTAATATATTTGCTTAAACCCTGTACATCAGTTGAAAAAGTATTATTAATTAATCTTTATTATGCTGTAGTCATATTATAATCTGCTGTTGGCCATTCGATCCAGTCATTATTATGTATTTTTCATTTTTACTAATTTACGTAGTCGTGTTCAATAGTGTTGTGCTGCATATTCTGCCGATAACATAGATGTTAGTATATTGTAGTTTACTATTTTGCATAAATTGCCTTTTACTTTCAATATACGGTAGTGTAGTGGTAAAAGCCACTTGGAAATCGTGCGCGAAGGCTAGGGTCGAGGAAACTATCTGATTTTCATAGTGTGTTTCATACAATGTGTTTCATTGCAGATTCCCCACAGATGATGCTATGAGGCAAAAATGGATCGTTTCCATAGCTCGTCCCAATTGGCATTGAAAAAAAACAGCACCGTGTTTGTTCTAAGCATTTCGACAAAGTTTTATTAACATTAAAATAAGTTATCAAACATATGTGACATGAATGATACCGCTGTGTTTTATTTTTACTGTCCCATTTTAGTAGCTTCTGTCAGATCACACCTCTTGGGTATCTTTTAATCGCTAAGAAAGTCAGAAAAGAACAGAAGGCGTACTGGCTTTCTCCTAGACAAAATTCTGGCCGATTTCTTGTTTGTTACTTACAGCGGTTTCCATTCCTTCCGAAATTTCTAACAATTTCTTAATTTAATAATCTAAATGCTAAACCATTTTTGTGTGAATGACGTTTCGGAAGGCATGGAAAGTGCTGTAAATAGCAAATGAAAATTGGATAAAATTTAGCTCGAAGAAAGCCGGTAGTTCTATAGTTTATTGTAATTTAACAGCTTTTTAACGAGTGCTTTTATATACTGAGACCTCATTTGGTACTTGAATACCAAATTTGGGTTTTGATATATTTTTTTAGCCTTTATCTAAAATAGCAATTTGCAACGGTTTGTAGTTGACTGACCGAAAAGTGTTTATTTTAGCAGGTCTGTGAATTTACCATAGCCGATAGACAAAGCATCTATCGATATCGATAAGACGTCAGAAGGGATCGCAACACAATTAAATTTCTTGCTGTCAAAGACAGAGTACACTCAAATGTCATAGTGTTACTTCTATGCTTGTCATTGTTCTGAGGGTAAATTATTTATATTTCTATAATGTTGTATACCTATATACGTCAATGTTGTAGTACATTTCACAATAATTTAAAAAAGTGTGATCTCTCGCGCGATTCAGTTTAACACCAATTTGCGTATAAAACGTATAGTAAAATTATTATTCAGTAAACATATTTTAAAATTATATTTACTTCGAAGAAAATATTTTCGTAAGTTATTCAATTCTAACAATTTGCATACACTTCATAATAAAGTTTTATTAAAGGGAAAGAACTTTCTAGACTGTATCAAAGCGTGTACCAGCCCTTATTGAGATCACTTTCTAGGCATTCCTCCAGGCGACTAACTATCACAACACTGGTGTTATGGGTCGTAAATATAAATAATAGCTGTCAGTCAATATTGGTTTTATGCGTCCTTGAGTATAAACGTTTTTCTCGATAGAGTTCCTGGTTATTTTATATTCCTAGGTTTGTGTAACCTGTTGCTTTGGAAATTGTCTATGTATTTATGCATAAGACAATCTACGACTTGATTTTCAGCATAGCGTATTTAAATTCTTAAATCACCAATGTTTAAGGTACAACAATCTTCAGAAGGGTTTAAAATAAATAGAGTTTCTATTAGAATCAACATAAATGTATTTTGTATAAAATCATGATTTGTCTATTTGCGTACGGCTGCAGACCGTGGGCTTATATTTTAAAGGGAACTGTGAATCTTTATCAATAAGTACATACCATTTAATACGCCTTTTTCCTTTTTTATATTTATACGTTGGGATTACTAATCAACCTATAGTTGATTATCTTTGGGGATTACAAAACTTCCGCTACATATAAATTAAGTCTGTTAATCGCTTCATTAAAAAAATTAGCACAAATACTTTTTCGAAGTAATCCCTATACACCTCACATAATTTCACATAAAAACCGCACCTTAATACGTTTGGTATCGGGGTCCGATCGCATTGTCCACGGGCATCCGACCCCAGGGCCGCACCACTGCGCCACACAATGGGCCGCGGAGCCCGCGGGGGGCGCTATTATTCCTATTAAAAATATTGTTAAGTGCGTGAGTTAAAGGGCCCCCGAGGCTGTGATAATATTGCATAAATCCGTAAAGTTTGCACTGATGGATGGGCTTTGTAAATAACGTGTCTCGACTTGTGTATGAAAATTTTGTTATGGAATTTTTTCAACTTTACGAAATACGATAATTTGTAGTTCATGTTAGCGATTTTGAATGATATTATGAAGAAGTTGGAATAGCAAAAAGCTTTATCAAAAATAATACTATACGGAGATCATAAATAGAATTCATAGAAATATTTGAAGTCATAAAAATACTTGAAATCATTAATATGATTATAATCTTACCAACCGAACGTTAAACTACCGCTCATTCTCACATTTTATTTTTCAAATTCGTCGCTGTACTTAATAAAACGTTACAATGTAATAAAATAACACCAATTAATTTGTCAAACAGTAATTGAATCCATATTGTACAGGAACTTTGACCAGATGCCGGATATTGCGTAATACAAACTCGATACAAAAACTCTACCGACCCCCCCGTGCTCTGCGTAGAGAATAGAGCGGTGAAGCCAGTACACCGTGATTTATAATGTTTTTTGTCACAAAGTTCCGGCACTGGGTTATATTCTATAACAAAATTCGATTCCGCAGGATTTTGGAACAAGGAATTATTTATCTCGTTACAGATTGGTTCCTGGAGAGTAGTTTTATACGATATTTAAGATTTCTACTTGATTAGTTATGACTTTAATTGATATTAAATAATGTGCAGTATATTTAGGTTGGCATTAATGATGGTAAAATATTACCACATACCACTTAGCTATAACTACACACTACTACGAACGGGTTTGCTATTGAGATAAATATTTTCGGTTATGCTATCCTAAAGTGGGTTGACGCATTTATTATCATCGAATTTGAATTCAAAACTCATTATTATTGACTTTCGCATTATTATATTTCATAATATAGTGTGACTTTAAAAAGAAAATTGTATTATGAGCACGATTTATTCGTTTTATGAATTCCGCGTGGAATCTTAATAGACGTACGGAATACATGCTGTGAAGTATTTTTACAAACTACATTATTATGGCGCTACAAAAACTTCTCACTGTTTATTGTTAGTAGTTTTTGTGATGTAAACACAATGTAAAAAGGATGCACTCGGTGTGAAGTTTCTCGTTTGGGACAAGGGGAATTGTTGCTACTACATTTTTTTTAGAATACACGTGCAATATAATGAATTGAGATTATATTGAAAAATATCTTCGAATAAATAATCTCAGGTGCTAAAGTAAAGTAAAGGAATTAGGATTGAGTAGAAAAATATATTTTGCCTTCTCTTATGAATCAATCAATACATTTCATTTGTCAAACGGAAAAATTTTAGCATAATTTTGCTGCTTTACCTGAGAACTGTTCACCAAACTGCACGGTTATACTAGATCAGTGAAATAATAGGGGACCGGACAGGTATTACCAAAAAATCTGAAATTCAGTTTAAAGTAAAGTTTGTAATATTAAAAATATTATCTCATATTTGTTTTTGTAAAAGAGTTGTGATTTGTATTTTTAAATCAATAAATAAAATACAA
Organism: Manduca sexta; assembly: GCF_014839805.1. Lineage (NCBI taxonomy): Eukaryota > Metazoa > Arthropoda > Insecta > Lepidoptera > Sphingidae > Manduca > Manduca sexta. The sequence continues at coordinate 5,089,119 of NC_051135.1, read as the reverse complement.
TAATTATAATATTTTTAGTCTATTCTTTACGGCAAATGAAACACCAATCACGGCGCATGACGTCACACGTGGGTAAAATGTAAACAAACAGACGTCATCTGGATGTCATACCGCGTTGTGTTATTTTAATGCTTTAAATGTGTTTTTTGACACAGAACTGCTCTAATAATTAATATTAATTTATACGGGACGTTGTTACTATCTTCCAGCTTAACGTTTACAGATTGTTTAATCGTTAATCATAATGGACCGCAAAAAATATCGTTTGTGCGTCGTACCTGAATGTAATAATACTTCTATATCTTTACCAAACAAATTATTTATTGATGTACCACGAAAAACAGATATACGAATAAAGTGGTTGCAGTTAGCAAGACGAACCTACGACGGAATGTCTGCAGACTCACCGAATAAGTTCTGTGAGGATCACTTTGATGTAAGTAAATAAAAAATAGTGTTTCGGTTTAAAATAAATCGATGAATATTTCAATTAATTAAATCATTTGTACACCCAGGGAGGTTATGGTTATGAGATGTATTTATTTATGTTTTAGCTGCCACATGATATGGAATAGAATATTTATTTATATAGAATTCTGGTTGTTACACAGTAACCTGAAATTGCCTGAGATTAAACGGTCTATGCAGTGTTGCCAGATCATAATTTCTCTTTACCCCAGGTTTATTTGGAATTTAAAATTTTACCCTTAAACCAATCATAAATAATTCGGTACTTTTTTTTTCTATATCCTTATCTATGCAGTCGCCACTTCTTTCTTCACTTCCACTTCAATAATTATTAATTTAATTATCTCATTTTATTAGGAACAACTAGCTGTACACGAAAATTGTATTGAATAAAAAATTATAATTGTTTCATGGCCTACAATTTTTGTAGGAAACATCTTTCTCTAAGCTCAATATTTATTACAATACCGTGACACAATAACTTTAATACCTTAACTCGTAGAATTACCCCAAAAATTACCATAAAAAAAATACCCTGCTGATTCAGTTTTACCCTAAATCTAGGGTAAATAACCCTTATCTGGCATTATTGAATCACTGTTCAAATGACAAGACTTGTCAAGTTGCTTTATCCACGTATGACGTCACACGAGACGAAATGACATAATCTAGCGTTTGCGCGGGAATTATAGCTATTTAACATTTAGGCATGGTTTTATGTACTTTTTAAGCTTTATTTGTGCAAAATACTATTTTTCTTGGCTATTTATATCCACAATGATCAATTTAAAACACCTTCTGAAAATTTGTCCGGTCCCCTATTGACTCAATAATTCTTAGGGCACATTTCTCAATGTCTGAGTAAACGTCAAATATAATAAAAGCCAAAGCTGAAACCCAAGCTCCCAGATAAATAGTAAAACAAAGAAGTACATTCAGCATTAACCGTCTTATATGCTATTGTTTGATAAAATCTACTGGAACATTGTAAAACAGGCCATTAGGTCTTTAACGGTCTAATTTTTTACACTCTCAATATAATTAATAACCTTAACATTCACACACATCACGCGTTTATCTCCGAAGGGTTATGCAGAAGAGCAACTAGGGCTCACACTTTTTGCTAAGTGTGTTCCATCGTGATGTGATAGAGGGTGAGCCTATCGCCATATTGGGCACAAATTCCAGACTCCGGTATAATACTGAACAGAAAGACCCAAATATCTCTTTACCCGACCCGGGATTCGAACTCAGGATCTCAGAGCTGTCGTACCGCGCATGCAGTACAACTACGCCACCGAGGCAGTCAACCTAAACATTCGGAAAATGAACTAATTTATTCAAATACATCTTTTTTTAACCTAATAGTGCTCGATATATAAAAGTTAGGTTTACATCAGCCTAAAGGGCTTTCAATATGACTGTTATGAGGGCCAGAGGAACGGAGTGACGTGACATGTGAATAAATTTCTAAATACAAATATAAGGGTGTCTCAAATTCGTGGACAGAGATAGTTTCTTGAGAGAATTCGTCAGGAAATGTTTATGGAGAGCTTTGTTTATTCTGGTGCTAAGCACGCACGCATCGGTGGTAAAATACAAATCTCCTTTACTGATAACTACATATACTTTAACCCAACCGACCCAGTACGGATTGCTAACTTCACATATTATCAAGGTAATTCATAAGAAAAATTCTTAGGTATACAAGCTTTTAATATGTTTTGCCGCGTATTAATATAAAGTAAATTTAATGATCATTAACAACTTACATGCACTCAAGTTCTAAAAATAAATGGTTCCTTGGACAGAACACGGTAGCCCGCTTTCTTTCCGATAAATGCTATTTTAAGATTAAAATTTTTTATATGAAAATCCACGTACTTCGGAAATGAAGGACACCCTACATATACGTGCGACGAATCGAGACTTATCGTCGTCTATTTGGTTCTTGTGAGTCAAGGTCGAGTTTTACTTACATATTCGCTTTTCCGGAGTGAATTGAGTAAAACCTCTGCGAAATGTCAATTATGGTTTATTTTTATCGCTATTTTATATTTGTAGCATATTTTACTTGAACATGTTTATTATTCATAGAGGAAACGAAACGAAACTAAAAATTAGGAAATATTAATTTATAGCTGATACGGCACGGTATATTTATATATATAGGTATATTGATTTATCTATATATATAAAAATTAATCCCTATTTCCCTTGGTCACGCCATCACTCGTGAATGGCTGGACCGATTTCACAATTTACTTTTGTTGTGTTTTTTATTGTCAGGAGAAGGTTCTTATTAAAGAAAAAAATAAAAAAATTTCGCAGAAAATTAGAAAATTTAAGAAAACTTAACGAATATATAAATTTTATATAACTGTCAATTGTTTGAAATAATTTTCAGCGATTGACAGAATGTGCGCTGCAAATACATAGTTAAGACGGGACAACGTCTGTAGAGTCAGCTAGTTTTTTATAAATTAAAATCGAGTGTGATATATTCTGTGTGGCAAGTCGTGGCACTAACCCCCAGGAAACGACGCTCTCACACTCGATAGAGTAGCACAAACATTATTGATAAAAAAAAATCAATCAACGATACGGTTAATTAACCAATGCATTCACAATGCACGTATTGTATAGTAGATATAATACAGGGTGTGGTCTACTGACATACAGGATTCCCACAAACAACGCCCGATCACTTCCAACAGCGTGTGAGCTAAGGGAGATCGCCTACCGCACAGTCCTTCTCAATCTTCTCCAATTTACTGTAGGAGATGACTAAAAGATCTAAGCGGGCTATTCTGTATACCCACACTAATAAATAACAAACGCGAAATCGTTCAGTGTGGAAAGGGTAGCTCTAAAACTATTGAACCATTTCCAAAAATATATTAAATCTTCAATAATGTAGGCTTCATTTATTTTGATGTGATTACTTTATTCCATGAAAGGGTTTAATGTGGGCGATACCGTGGGAAAAGAGTGATCAAATATTACAAAAAAAAAATGAAGGAATATTTTGGACGGAAATCGAAGTGTTACAAAGAGCATCTTAGGACGGTAAAGGCTATACGGGTATCCATGCTGTAGGCTATTTAAACATGTCAAATCTCTTCAAAGAATTGCAAATTTTAAATATTACTTTCCGGATTATAAATTGTACCTTCTGGATAAGATAATTAAGTAGAAATCTTCACAAAATATAATGCGCCCTTAGAACGAAAACACAGACCTCCCAGCCAGCCAGTCTAGCAGCCATTAGTCCAAGGTAGTGAGATATAAAAAAGCGACAACTTTAATGTACAACTTTATCCAACCACACGCATTTAGGTTCATAAATTAACCCACTTGGACAAAAAACGAAATAGAACACAGTTGTAATCGTTCGGTGAGATGTTAATACCAAATGGCGTACCTCAAGATCCTTATCAGGAATCGAAGAGCGAAACTGTGTTCTCTTCTATTAAGATAACACTAGTCGACCTTTTGAAAAAAGTGATATGTGGTTAATGTAAGCTTACTATCGGATTATTTTATGTTATTTAAGATTATTGTTACATTTTACAGCAAAAAATAAAATTGATATGTTGTAACTAAAAAGGGGAAGAAAATCTTTGAAAAGCTAACAATAACGAAGCATTTTATATTACAGAATATTCCAAATGAGCAAATGAACTACATGATGTTGAAGTTTCATAATAGCACATCAAGTCTGTGGGAATTGTAGATATGTTGTAACGTTTAAAGTATTTTTTGTATATTAGGAAGCTGCTTATTTCAAGTTGTAGCTAAATTGGCTACAACACTACTTTATCCAGTATAAATGAACTTGTTGGTTATTAAAAAAAAATGTCGTGTTTCTAATTTCCACTAGTATTCGTTCCATTTATATATTTTGTGACCAAATCATCATTATAACAAATGATTTCCCTTAATTTAATACTATTTGAAACAAGTATAATTTACGGCGCAGTATCAACAACCATGAAATTGACTTAAATATAGATTAGATTAAGTTGCCACATTTAAATTATTACGACAGTTTTCGATAAACGAAACACTAATAGAAAATCAAGTCAACAGCTTTTTAGATTTCTAGATTATTTGTTGACAAATGTAATTAAGATTTCAATCAAACACAGCGATAGTTAAACTGTGCCGCGTAAAGGTTGGCGCACATTTATCGCTTCGGCACTGACTTAAGGCAGCTTCCCTGTAAGTGAAAATACGTTTGGGTAAGTAAAGGTAAGAAAGTAAGTAAATAAAGTAGTTTCAAGGATAGCAGCCAGTGTAATTAGGTATTATCGACCAAGACGTATGCCAAGAATATGCCATAGAAAGCTCGGTTACTCAAGTTTCTAAGCGCTATTACTATTCGTTTTGCACACCCTATAACACCAGATTAGATAGTCGTTGTTTAGCGTCATATGGAAAAATAATAGTCATAAAAATCGAATATTGAAATCGATATAGCACACTTTAAGTCACTGTTTTAAGATTTGAACTTCGAATTAGTAGTATAATTTATTAGCATTAGTATTTACGTATCTTGAAGCGATTTACTTGCTAGGCATTAGGCGTGCGCAAACCCTTGCAACATTACGACTACGTAGCTTTCTTGATGTTGATTTGCTGACCCGTTAGACGTATTAATGCAACCTGCAGTATCTGTGGGTATGTCGCTACGGGTTGAACATAATTATAGATATTATTTACCGTGGGATAGAGTTGTTTCTCGAACGGACGTGTTTTGTTTCGTTATTCTGGGGGATTTAATTGTAGTATCTTTGTAAATAATATTAAATTGTATGGAAGATAAACAAACGCGTTAATTATCATCATAGTAATGATTCACAATATTAACATAGTTATATGTTAAATGCGATGCTAAACCTTACCTTACTAAGTATGCATGATTCCTTGATATTCTCGCTGATCTTGTGGGATTAATTTAAAAATATGTATAAGTAATGGTATTTTAGACCGTGACGTTCAGAGTTGAATTTCCAAAACAATGACGCTTACAGCCTTTACAAAGTGCCTTTTATAATTTAAAAAGCGACCACAATCGGATTAAATTTAAAATAAAATACATATGTATAAAAGATATGTCAAGTAATTTTTATAAACGCCATGATAGCCCGCGGCAATTTTGAAATTAACTCTGTAGCTCCAATTTATATGACCGGACAGCGTTTAATTTAAAATTTACTGCTAATAATATTTGTATGTACTACATATAAAAACATAATATCAATATAGAATATAAAGATTTATTGCCGAAAAATACGTTAATTTATATCTATAGACTATCTATGGTTATTAAACACAAGCTCATATCTTTATTCCGAAGGGATAGGCAGACATATTGCAGGCGAAATTAGAAGAATCGACGTCCGAGCTTATTTACGTATATTCTTTAGAAGCGGCAAGTTTTACGCATTTTCGAAAACTGAGAGGCAAATAAAAAGCGGGCCTGGGAATCAAACCCACAAACTTAATTGTAGTTATCCTTAACTGGATTAACGAAGAGAGGAGTCTTTTAGTGTTATAAAATATATATTAGATTTTTTAAAGTACATGTACATTTGACAAAAGGGTGGGTTAAATGTATATTATGGCATAATTAATTGGTATCATTTAAAGTCTAAAGCTCAGATAGAAGCTGTGTATTGCTTCAAAACATAATGCAGTCAAGCAGTTGATCATATTATAAAATATTTGTGTATGAGAGCGCCCCAACAAACAAGCAACCCACTCATTTCAACCAAATTAATTTACGTTGACAATTTTACACGCATTACAATTATTATATTTATGTCAATTTAACAGCTCATAATTGTATAATATTTGGCAAAAACTGACACGCCTGCCAGGCCGGTGGCAACAACGGACAAATTAGGATTAATAGTTGGCAACATTGCGCAGTATCTGCGGACGAGATCTGGCAATTAATTCTAACACAATTTCATGGCAACGCTGAATCGTTCGCGAGCTTTTAACTCGGACGTGACGACGGATAATTGGCGTACAGGCTGATATCTATCGGATTTATTTATCGAGATCTTTTGATTGTGAGACGTTGAAATCAGTCGTGTAGCGAACGGTATTTAAATTATCTTATTATAGTTTGGAGGATTGTAGCACGTGTAATGAATCAGTGACAGACTGTTAATATTTTATTTATTGAACTATTTTACTCTCAATATTTAGAAGACGTCGAAATTTCTTCTTTTGCTATTATAACCAAAATAATATTTAGATTTTTTTCGAAACATGTCCTAAACATCAAATCTGACACAGCAATGAAGTCTATGCAGATCCGTTGCGTACATATTTTATTGAATAAAAAATAGTGGTATGTTATTGCGACCAATTTCTGTCCACCCACGGACAGAAATTGGTCCCAAGGCACGGCGAAGAAATATTCCGAGCTACGTGTATTTTATGAACTGACCTTTCAGTATCTGGAGGTGTATCTCAATTCATTGCTTTACAATAAATTATGTTATGTCCAGAAAATATTAACAACGGTCTTAAGAAAAAGTGAAGAATAAATAAATGATCATCACAGATTAAGGACAGCACTCCTCTTTGCAATTCAGATGAATTACCAAGCTTTTTTGCAAAAAAAGGACTATCGGAGATTACTTGTGCTCTCGGAGAAAGTATTAAGGATAGGAAAAACAAGAGCAAAGTCATTACCCTAAACCAAAATTCCCTAAACAATGGTTAATGTATATAAAAAGTGGCAAACTGAAGGCCGTAGAGATGAGCAATTGTATCCAGCTTAACGATAAATAACAATTCTACGTACAATTTCCCTGAATTAAATAACATTACAACTTCCTGCACTTCAACCACGTACTATAAAATACCCACAAAATATTTCATGCGAAATGGCAAAAGTGGGCAAAATTTAGAGCCGCGCAAAGTTTCGGAACAGCCTGTAGATGCGCTGCGGTCGCCGCTTAGCCCAGTTCGACGCTGCATTGCATACATTTTATTTTACTTTTAAATAAACACTTGCATTTTAGGGTATTTAACTTTGACAAATTCGCATGACCTCAAACCTAACTTTATTTAAAAATTTATAAAAGCAAACGCTTGGTACATATCGATGACTCACTATATAAGGTTCTGTTATAATTTTTGCACAAAAAAATATATATATCCCATGATTATCTATGTATTTTACAGTTTCCAATAAATCCGAAAAGTTAGTAAATACAGAGGGAGCCACAATATATTGGCATTTTTAATATTTGCCATTTTGTATTTTCTATTTTGTAAATAGAAATTAACATAGGAACTTTTGATGGTAACCAATCTATATTTCAAAGGCTGTAAACAAATAAGATTATGACCAAGATTAAGACGTAGGTTTTTAAATAAACTAACCTTATATTATACTCTGAAACTTATGTTTCGAAAGATATTAGAAAAATTGAAAATAAAACCAAATTATACATAATGATATTAAATACTAATCAATAACTGACAAATTGGACACATAATTTATAACAAGATGAATGATTATCTTGGAATATCAAGTAAATGAGCGATATACATCGGTGGCTTGTTTCGTCACACCCTGTATATGTGTGTGGTTGAGCGCTGGCCGCTATCCCAGTGGTTCCCAAAGAGGGCGATACCGACCCTTAATGGGGACTGGACGCTTCCATGGGGTAATAGCAGATCCAGGGTCAAATGGGAGTCATTGAAGCGGTCAAGAGGAGCATCCACGGCGAACTTCCATGCATATAATAATATAATAATATCAGCCCTGTATTATATACTTGCCCACTGCTGAGCACGGGCCTCCTCTACTACTGAGAGGGATTAGGCCTTAGTCCACCACGCTGGCCTAGTGCGGATTGGTAGACTTCACACACCTTCGAAATTCCTACAGAGAACTTCTCAGATGTGCAGGTTTCCTCACGATGTTTTCCGTCACCGTTAAAGCGAACGATAAATTCACAAAGAATTCACACATGACTAGAAAAGTCAGAGGTGTGTGCCCTTGGGATTTGAACCTGCGGACATTCGTCTCGGCAGTCCGTTCCACACCCAACTGGGCTATCGCCGCTACAACTTCCATGCATACGTGAAACTATTGCATTATTGGAGCAATTAATAAGCTTTGAAGGTAAAATTAACTATTTTTAAAGAGGGCGATGGTCCAGAAAATGTTGGGAACCTGTGCTAGCCTAGTCCTGTGCGGGAATCCACTCGATGTCCATTCGCAGCGTGTAGACAGGTGCCTCGCGCCGTTAATTTGTTTAATGTAGAATGATATGTCGTGACCAACCAGATTTAAATGTGGGTGAAATCTAAACGTGTATAATTATTTATTATCAACAGATTTTCAGATCTAATATTTAGTAACAGATGTATTAAATTCATTCGTTAATAAAATCTTATGCTATTATAGCAGTTAGATAACTTGTGATGTAAATTAATAAGTATAGTGATTATAATTGTTATTTATTTATTTCCAACAAAACATATTATATTAAAAACTACTTACAAATTATATGTTCAGTTGTAAAATGCAATAATTATGAACATATATTTTTATGATTATTTATATTTTCAGAATAAAAAAAGACACGTCGAATTGATAACCTTTTCCTTTTTTTGAAGTCGGTCAAAAGATTTTCCATACGATAATACCGTGATCAATTCAGTATAATAAATCAATAATTTTAATGGAACCACAAGTGTATGACAAAACAGAGCTACTCTAACAGCCACAAACGTAAATAATACTTGCGGCGAGCACAATACCTGCTCGAGTTGAGCAATAGTTGAAACTCCACCGACGTATGTGGTCGCTACAACCCACTTCATATAAAAACTGGACCACAGGTGGATATATTACTGCGGTGATATTATTTTGAGTTTATAGATTAACTCCTATTTAGTCTAGCGATAGGACATAAAGATCTGTGGTTTAAAACGTGTGTGTAAAAGTGAATTGGTTATCGACATTGAATATGTGCTTTTGTACTCTGAATAAAATATTCATGATATTATCTTTCAGTTATTGTTAACATTGCCAGTCGTCTCTTCAACTTTCATCGTGCAATACGTCTGTTTAAGATATTGTTATTTAATTGTCTTCCCTGTCCTAAGTTATAATAACAGGTCCATAGCTTTAATTAATATTACTTCACTCATACCCATTTTATACTTATACAGGGTCATTTTGACTTTGCGTTACTAAATGAAAGCACATACTTATCTACTTGGAAATAATACTTTACAATAAGTTACTTACGCCGGAGTTGTAAAATGAAAAGTGTAAGTTTCGAACAAATTAAATATTAATAAAAAAAAATATATGCGTCCTACTACTACTCTAAGAAAATTCGTTGCAGCGGCAACATCATACTTACGGTCAGAAATACACCCACGCACAAGCCATATTCGCATTAAACTACAAAACGACAAAAAAAAAACAAAACTGAAGATATTCGTTATTAATGGATGATTTTTGGCTCCATGTCAGCAAAGGTGAAGACGAGTTAGGTTTCATTTAGTAACGCAATGGTCAAAATGATCCTGTATAACAAAAACTCCTAAATATTTGTAAATTCCGTGAATGCTTTTACAAACACTTTAAAGTTTACAAACTGTTTCTAACAGAACGTGAATATTTGTAAACAGTAATTCGTCAAGAAGTCTGACACTATATGAACGCTTTCAGTAGGGGCTTAATGTTAAAATTGAGCTGTCTGTGTGTGGTCAGCCAATTGCATGGAGAATTACAGTCGATTTATATAAAAACCAGACGGCGGCAGGTGGAACTTATTTCGTTATTATTGCGGTACTCTAGACGGACGGATTTAGATCTGAATGTTGGGATCAATATACCTTTACACTTTTGATGGTTTAATGTATATAATTATTTAAAAATCGCTGTAGGTATGTTAAGGTCAGCTTTAAATCTTTGCATTAATTATACTCACCAGTGGCAATTTTATAAGAACTAATTTAAGTTAATATTTTTAGTCTAGGAATTTTTTGTACAAAAGTAAAATAAATTAATACATAGGTTATAGAAAGTGGTAATCCTATAACAAGCTGCGAGAGATTCGGTCACATAGAACTCTAATCCGAAATAAATATATTTATCTAACATCCAAAATCGATCTAATCGAAGCCATGACCTCCCGTTTTATAATCAGCATCAGATATGCTCAGATTGAAAAATAATTCGGAAATCAGTAGTACTTATATAAAATAAATGCATTTAAGTTAATAAACAATACCAATTTCCTAATACAAACTAAACACAAACATTAGAGCGTGTGCATTGTTCACTCAGACGATAATACACCCAAAACTAAATTCCAAATCCGTCCCGCACACTGAAGGTAGCGCAGGACAAGTTGTGAGCGCTTTAGGCGGTCTAACTAGGACAAGACGTGGAAGCGACTAACTCGCATGTACCGACTACGACTACCCACTTACTTTGCGGATATTTCGGCACGTCTGTGTGTAATTAGTATTGAATATGCGCGGTAGTTGCTTACAGCGCGTTCGTAATCAAATTGTGATGCGAATATAGATACGGATAAACAATTGTGCCGAATTATGAATATGTAGATTGCAGGTAAACATATCGATTTGGGTTTAATAGTAGGAATTTAATATGCGAAATTAATGTATGGTTTCATTTCGCAGGTTCCTGAAATAAAAAAAAGATGAATTTGTGTAAAATCGATGAGTTTTAAGATTGGACCATCAGATCGTGCAAACAAAAAAAGGGTAATTTATCCAAAAAAATTACTTGAGTATGACATCGCCTGTAACTAACCTCAACACGACATTAGCCGTATCTTGTGCATATTATATGTATTTGTATTACTTTAAAATCGCTATATAATCTTTTGCAAGTTTCCAATACATAAGTCAACATTCACGATGACAATACAAAGTATCAGCGAGCGGCGGCGCGCACTCAGTGGAGTTCACAAACTTTCCAAGGCTCGAGATGATTTGTCGTTTCCCAACTGAGGAATTCATTAACTTTTTTCGCCCAGTTTTTTTCGAAAATAAACAAATTCCGTTTGTTTATGAAAGTCCCCTAATTATTGAAGTTGTGAGAGCGCGCGTTGTTTAGCGCCGCTCTCGAGGCAAAAACTTCGCCGTTTGCAAACAAATCAAGTTTTGATTATTCTAGCACTCTTTTGGGCGAAATTCATGGAAAAATTAACGGTGCATAAGTACATCTTTGTTTGTTGTTTGAGCAGGTCTAATTTTATAGGTCAGATGAAACGGCACATAATATGTATATATGACTGCCTCGGTGGCGTAGTTGTACTGCATGGGCGGTACGGCAGCGCTCTGAGGTTCGTATCCTTGGTTCGAATCCCAGGTGGGGCAAAATGATATTTGGGCTTTTCTACTCAGTATCAGTCCGGAGTCTGGTATTTGTGCCCGATATGGCGATAGGTTCACCCCCTATCACATCCTGGGACGGAACACACTCGGCGAAAAGTGGGTGCCCTGGTTGCACCTCTGCATACCCCTTCGGGGATAAATGCGTGATGATGTGTGTGTGTATTATGTATATGAAGAGATACATTCTAGCCCTATTATTTATTACAATATTTATATTATAGCGTTCTCCATAAAATTCTAATTGAAAGCATGATTCATATAGTGATAACAATTTCAAGGAACAGGTGTGAGCCACAGGCATCCTAGCCGAGTGAAACTGGAGCGTGTACCAGAATAGACGTGACATTTGCGCGTCTCATTACGGCTCGTAACGTTTTTTTTATGGGCAAAATGACTGATCCTCTTTGTAAAGTGTAGTCTAAACAAAATTTATAGTGCTATGACATTCAATACTTGTGATCATGATCTAAATATTCTCAATGAATCATTATCATTTCTACACGCACCTGAGTTCCTCTGTATCGATGTGTTTAGACGGGGTACAAAGCAGAGCTATGTAAGACGCGGGGTAATGGAATTGACCTATAGCCAAAATAATACTCGCAGTACCGCCCGATCGAATTGTTGACATGTTAGCTTTTTTGTTAACAAATTTAATATCTGTTACACATGTATTGTATATCGTTTGCTGGTGGTAGGATACATTTTATATCCGCCCGGATAGCGACTACCGTATACAAGGTGTTACAACCCGCCATAGTGGCCCAGGTAATTGGGTCGCGTGCCGGGATCAGCCTGTGTATATCCGAATCCAACAGACCGGCATAATTGTGTCGACTGTCGAGGGGTAATCAAATCTCAGTCGACACACTATTGGACCTCACTCCACACATCAGTGGTAAAAAAACTCGGTTTTATTCGCATGTTAAAAAAAATGTGGTAAGGCACGTCTTGCTATTTCAGCTGCCAAGGTATTCTGGCACTGTTTTTTAATTTTTTTGTAAATTCTTAGTATGACATGCTCAATGATATTTCGAGCAAGATGCTAATCTATGTGATAATCATGTGAACTAAAATCACATCTTATCAAAATGAGCTATTAACAGAATTGAACCTCACATCGATTATAATATATAATATATTATATTACAATACGAAGACCTACAGAAAATAATCAGCATCATAATAACCAGTAAATCATTTTTACGCGGGTGTAAAATCGCAAATGATAGTTCGATCCGCGGCTCCTCGTAAAAATTAATTAAACGCGGCAATAAATGGCATATAAGGCTTAATTAACACTTTCATGCAACCATTAAGGTTAAACTATTAAAATATTCATTGCGGGAAGTTGGCTCGTATGCCTTCGCCTTTAATTCACTTATAAAGTCAAAAGTTCACTTTACTTATAAATACACGTATTACTCACGTGTGTGTTTGTAGAGAAATTCTGTAGTCATTTTGTTAGCGGCATGAATTGGTCGACGTGAGGGTAATAGTTTGTTTGTTATAGAAACCGTAGAATAGTAGCTTTGCTATCTCTTGCATTGTCTTAAACAGCAATACTATATGCCCTAGAAGTTTAAGTTCAAGCAAATTCTTTAACAGAAGTGGTAAGAATGGTCAGTACGAAACATTTATCATTAGGTAGTAGATACATATATGACCTTTCTGCTATAAAATATCACTAAAACACTAAAGAGTCTATCATTGTATTTCCATTTACTAATTTAATTTATTTCCATTCATTGACAAAATATTTTCTTCTTCGTTTTATTAGTCCTCTGAGTTCTCTAAATCCTAACAACCCTTGTAGAAGAACTAAGTAACAAACTCTTATACGAAAAAAATTACGAAGTTTCCCCAACTTTGACTTATGATCTCGAAGCTTTTACAACTATCAAGGAGAAAAAGATTTTCAAGTTATGTACTGTAACCTTAAGCCAGGGAAAAATATAGGAATCAGCAATCAGTACAACTGAAAGTAAGCAAAGAGAATGTTTACTCCAGCAAACCTATTATAGTGGCCTTGCCCTGCGTTCCAGGGTCAAGCAAAAATTCCTGTTAAACATTATTATAGCGTCTTTTGACGGATGCAGCGTCTCTTGTCGTATAAAACAAGTCCAATATAGTCACTTGTACTGAGATTAGTAAAATAATTATTCTGCCACTATCACGGAACAATAACAACATATTGACCCCCATGGATCTGACATCGCACGAAGCAAGCAAAACTTCCTACCTCGGACTTAATTAGTTAAGTAATAATAAGAACTAGGTATAGTCAGCTCCTCAGGGCCACGTTTATAGTTCTAGACAGTATTTTGACCCTCTAATCCCTGACCTTGAATCATCAGCACGTCTCTGTCGATAAGAGCTATATTATTGACCCTCGGCTCGCGCACAGCTGTTGGCCACGCGCCAGCCACGCGTCTATTGAGTTGCCGTAATATCGCGAATGTGTTTGTAAAGGTAATACGAGATATCGGTAAGTGTGGTGTTAACTGTTAGCTGCATAAACACAGATCTGGTGAATCGTGCATCTTATTTCAAGTTATTTTAACGCTAAATATAGTGGTGAGTCATGCTCCAAGGAAATTGCAAATAAATTTATCATATAAAATAATGTGTTGCTGGTATTGTAATTAACAATGAATATATGCATAACCCAGAAGTCAGGGTGGTGGAATTACACCTTCCACCTTCAACAGATTATTCCCAGTCATAGTATAAGTTACGTCGCCATAACAGAAATTTGAAGACGGCAATAACAATAACCATTGTATTAAGATAAGGATTAATGTAATTAATAAAGGTTCTTAAACAAAATTAGTTCTCAACTAATCCTCAATGTGGACACTCTTCCACAGGCTTTGTAATTTATTTTTAAAAAGCCTATTCCACGCCCCCCGAATTGTACACTAGATGCTTTAATCAGATGAATTCTACGAAACATAGCTGCCAACTACTCGGAGAGCTTTCTATTGAATTCCCTTTGAGCTATGATCTAAAATAATTTACTTTCCAGTAATTATTCCTATTCCAGGATTTATCTACGCTGGTAGTTTAAGATGTAGAGTTAGGGAGTTGGTGTGTCGAGATAATCTCTGGAGATGCTGACACAATTTCACAAACATTTTATTGATAGAGCCTCAGTGCCGTTCACTTAGTTAAGTTTTTAAGTTATAATCTTGCATATTTTCTTATCATTTAACAAAATGCATTTTAAATGGAGTAGTACTTATAATAGCTGGAGAACTTAATAATTACCAATTGAAATGTTAACTTTATACTTAAGTATGATAATATATAAATAACGATCACGCTATATATAAGTAAACACCATCACAGTTATCTCCCAAAAATAAAAAAACTATTATAGGAATCCTAAAATAAAGGTTGTGTTTACACCAAACCCGCCAGACATGCGATTCACCCCGAATGAAGTCAACAAAAAAGCTAGTCAATAATATAAAAATGCAGCGAGTAATCCGCTAGGGCCGGTCTGGCCTCAGTCTGGCACATCTGCCGCTGGCGCCGCGCCAGGCGCAGCGAATATATCCGGAAAAAATTAAGCCAGACTGTTTATGAACGATATTTGCGAGCTGTCGCGTGTAGCCGGCTCTGTTCGGCGGTTATCCGATTTGTTAATTTATGCACGAGTTTTGATTTTTGTCAATTGAAACTTTGTTGCGGATACATAATTTTTTTTTACTTATATTTTTTAAACAAGATAAATATCGAGATATTGGACGATTCGTTATGGGAATGAAATGGAGTTGGGCAGGCCATGTAGCAACACGAAGCGATGACAGGTGGAGTTAGACGCTGTCTGAGTAGTGGCCAAGACAAGGCAAGCGCAGCCTATGCCGTCCAGCTGCAAGATTTGGCCGACGACATTGGAAGAGTCGGGGGTCAAACCTGGATACAATTGACTCGAGATTGAAAAAGGTGGCACGATATGAGAGAGACCTATACCCAGCACTGGGACTCTATAGGTTGTGGATTATGATGATGAGATACGATATTGGAATCAAAATTTTAATTTAGCTAATCTTGTACCTAAACTGGTCATACACGGATTTACTTCTTATTGATTTCTTCATATATTATTTTAAAAGGATGAAGATCCCAATATCATAGTGGGACATTTACACAACATCACTCATACCCAACTGCTTCAAAATTCGCAATAACTGGGTAAACTAACAAAGTATAATAACAAATGGCGCGGAAAGATAATAAACAACAAACATAAAACAAGTTAAAATAAGTTGAACGTATGAAACGCAATTTCCGTTAATCAAACAAACGTGGGTACTCACGGCGCGGAAATTTGTCGAGCGAACGTCCGAGCAATTTGCACGCCGCTGGAAACACACGGCGCGTGGCTCGAGACGATGCCATTTGCATTCGCACTTGGGAATGGGGATACACACTGTCGAGTAAATTGACCAATATTTTCATATAACCCACTTATCAGTTTGAAAATTTTAACGTGTTTATTTTTCGTAAACTTTTTTCCATATTGCAGAAAGTATGTCAATAACCTAGTCTGCCAACTTCAAAAAATCCGATGCTCTGTTAAGAAAACCGTGAAAGGATTGGTGAATATTTATTCTAAATTAGATGGATTTCATTGTAATCCACAAATGAATTATTAAATCTTGTTAAAGTCTATAATATCTTTTTATGCTCCCTTTAATATTAATCCGAACATCGAGTGTGGTCCGGTATCGGGTAATGGACATAAGAAAGATATTTATAAAAAGGATCTCTAGTAAATCGATAAGGCTCAGGATCTTTACGAGTATTGAGATTATCGTATTTACATTCGTTTTTTACTCGATGTTGCTTGTTTAATAACCGGTTGGTGAGCATTTTTTAAAGTAATATAAGTAATAGGCTTTATTTTCCTCAAATTTGTAGTTTTTGAGCTATTTTTATTATAATAGAACACGACATATGATTTTAGGTACCTATTATACTGGTAAAAATATTTCATTGGTACATATGTAATTGGTAATCTAATGATAATTTCAGTTACACTTCCACCTATATAAATGTACTACGTCGAATATAGTAGACGCACTCATATCTTGTGAGAAGACAATAAATGCTCTTTGCAAGTACGAATTTATGTATTTATCCTAGAAAACTTTATCGAACAAACTCTAGGGCAGTGTGTCGCCGGTGTTAGCATAGATTAAACAAATTACCGCAGCGTGTTACTTGTATTCATGCCGCTCTGTTTGCGCGCGCTTTAACGCCGATAGCTTTATTGGAGCCTGTGGGAAGACTGCCTTACAGACTACCAGATATTTCAAGAATATAATTTAAGAAACAGTATATTCTACTCGCGTGAATCTTAAAAGAAGTCTGTTAGTCAAAAAAAAATGTAGCTATCTATTAACGATTAAGTTTTAGAATTTCCCATATTCCTAATATACTTACAAAGAAACAAATATTCTGCTATAAATTGATTTTTGGTCTGTATAATATAATGCATACCTAGTTTCAGCTATCTGACCAATAAGGTCCTGGGTCCAGCGATGTGTTTATTTATTTTTTACTAGGTGTTGCTCGCGGCTTCGTCCGCATGAAAATCCTTTTCCACTACAAAAGGGCCTAAATCACTAGCGATAGGTAGCGCCATCTATTTAAGAAATAATATAACAACATTCTAATATTGCCGAGCATATTACTACTATAAAAAGTAGTCTATGCGTTAATCCAGGACATTGTCTATCCGCATGACAATTATCAGCCGAATGCGGTAATCTGGTTCCGTGTTTACTTCTAAAAAACGTAGGACAAAACATACTAATATTTTCACAAACTTTCGTATTTGTAATATTAAAAAGATACTAGGAGATTTAATAAAACTAGCATGTGATACTTACAAACATATAAACAAAGAAATCAGGTCGGCAAACCGTGGACACACTACTAAATCTCGCCTAAATCTACACTCCATAACAAAGATGAAATCATATTCAAGCGGTGTGTGATGGGTTGTTATCTATTGATCATAAGACAATACAATTATATTCCTTTATTTAAATTTCTAAATTATCACAAGGGGGATGGTACCTATTACGGGCTAGCTGCAGGCTATTAGGGTAGATTGAGATCTCAGCCCCTCGTTTGAGGAAAAATTGATAAACATGGATTTCGGGGCCCGCAGACTGCCTGAAGCGACATCAGCTTAGTCACTACGTTTACCAACAATTCAACTGAGGATAGGACAAAGTCTTGAATACGTTGGACATGAAAATATTTTGCTCAGGATTACGTATTTATGACACTAAAAACTAGTTTTTAATGAATATTTTTGTTACTACGCGACTGCGCGTCGGGGATTAGTTATTTTTAGATTCGGATGCATCTCGATATAATTAAAGGAGTCATAAAATTCGATATTATAAAATACCACTAATTCTTTTTTTTTTCAATTTAAATAACACAGTTCAGGTTAAAGTTTAAACTTTTTACAAAACTCGCTCCTTACTCCCACAGGCGCCTTACAAACAATTCCGGGGAAGCAATGACGTCTGGCGCCCCTAGCTACGAGATAACCTTTACTTTTGCATTAAGTTTGTAAATAGTGTTGTCTTCTTGTTTTTATTTGCTCGAGGGGTGAGCGTTTTCTTAACATTAATGGAAGTAATTAATTCTTTTGAATGGTCCAATTTGTTGCAAAAAACATAGTAAAAGAAACTCTATTATATGGTATTAGAAGAGTGACTCTGTTGTTAGAGAAAATATTCGTTAGTATATTTACATTAATATAATGCCCTGCAGCATGTTTTATTAAGTAGTACTAAGTAATTGCCAAAAGCCTACTCACCACCCATATGTTACAGTCAGATTTTTAACTACGATTATTTTTTGATTTATAGATCGATTATGGACGCAGAGCTCATACATATAATTCAAAGTTCTAGATAGCATTGGTATATTTAATTGCAAGTGATGGTTGGCTGGTGGCAAGATATTTGTTTCCGCCCCGTACAAGGTGTAAAATCCGCCCCAGTGGTAAATGTGTGGCATTCCGAGATGAGTCTGTAAATCAGATTTCAAATAAGCCTGCATAATTATGTCGATTGGCGAGGGGTAATCATCTCTCGTCAGTCGATACTCTATTAGACCCCACTCCACTTACAATCATATACCTGTGGAGTCCCGTGCCGTCGTCGTATAAACAAAATGAGTAGCAGAAAAAAAAATACCATGAACGTTCCGTTCAAAAGCAAACTTGGTACCCCTAAATTCCCTAACCTGGGACTCAAACCCGCACTCAACACCACGTTAGCTCAAATTTCATACCACAATTAATTGCTCACTAGACTATAATATAACTATTCGGCGCGTCTGAGAAGTTCCTCTCAGTACATCTGTTGAATTAACTAAGAAGTTAATGTGGAAAGATTTTAAAGTTTCTCGAAAATGATCTTCGAAGTTTGAAGCTTATTTAAGAGCTGGTCATCACTTTTCGCGTTTTTGCACATTCATCATGTTCGGCAGATCAAGTTTTTATGGAGATTCCAAACATGTTTCTTTTCGTTCTGACCCAGCAAAATTTAAATACCTGGAGATAAGTGAAGTGTAATTCAAATATAATGTGATCTAATAACTGGTGACTTTACTAAAGATTTTAAGCTGTATTGTTGCTATCCAGTTAGAGATACAATGTAAAACCTCTTGCCAAAAGTACAAAACAAGGCCCCGGTAAATATTAACTGCTGCAGAGATTCAAAACATTTATCAAGTTTATTTGCCAACAATTAAAATAGTTTGCGTCTCTAATGTACAAGCGGCCGGCGCTCGTGTGTTAATTAATTGGCAGTGGCTACATCCGGCCCGCGATTTCCGGAAGCGGTTAATTTTGGCCACGCGATAAGGGCTTGTTAATTTCCGCCCCGTGTCACTTGTCACGGGTGGCCGAGGGTTGAAAATTTGACATTTATTTTATCATTTTCATTTCCTGACCTCACCTACAATTGTACATACTTAGGTAAAAAGAGATGGAAGATATTTCTCAACATGTGCGAGGGAGACGGGGCATAATGACTCCAAAGTGAAAATATATTTTCTGTGCTCATTTTGGTAATTTGATTTAGATTGTTTGAGATTGGGGGAGTTTATGGCGACAGTATTATGGACAGAATTTTCTCAAGTATTATTAAAATGTGCTTTACTGTGTCAAAGTATATTAAAAGTAAATTTACTTGAGAAATAGCTTACGGAAATTCTAATATAGTTATTTAGAGAAAATACAATTTAATGTAAAATACTTTTGTATAGCAATAAAAGAAATCTTTACTTTTTTGTTCACATAATACTCGTACTTTTACAGCTTAGTAAGATTTCTGAAAATCTAGGTATACTCCATAAATAATTAAAGGTAATATTCGTTCTATTATATCGTAGAGGAGACAAATTCCGAAAAGAGACGCTTCATTCCTTTCAAATTGAAAACACAAAATACCTATCGACTGATATGATTTCGCTTATTTTTAAAGCCGTTATGACATCAACAAACTTCAGAAGAATCCAGTCCCGGCAAAAGGGAGCAAGGGCAAGTGTAAAAGTTAACTCATAAATTCTCAGAATAAACTAAAAACATATTAGTCATTATTCCCACAAGTGTCGTGAAAGCGAACGCATCCCGTTCGCACATTAATATCCTTCATCGGAGACACCGGTCTCACCCCGCTTCACCCCGCGGCCCGCGCCACGAATACCAACAAAAACTCCGTTTAAAAATACATATTTAAGGGAGATCGTAAAACTCCAATATCCTGCGACCGTCTTTTCATCTTGTGTAAATGTCCCCCGCCTCCCCCGGACAATGGAAGCGGGCCTGCGATCATTATCAACAATTGAATCGTTACCGACTCGAAAATCTTCATAAAATTAAATGTGTTAGGGAAATTATGAGATGAGCTCGGTCTAGTATTTAGATTGAAACTGATGAGGACTCGGAGCAATACTTAATTTGGGTAATATAATACACACGTGGATAGATCCATACATTGCATGGTGTAGTTAGCTTGCTATCAGTAATAGAATGGAGTCGCAAAATTTAAGTGCGCTAGAAACCCTCGTTTGTTGTATTTGTATGGAATTTACGTAGACAAATGCGTCTGGTGGTAAGCAGCTATCACTGATAATAGATATAGACAATGCCAAGGGCTTAACCAAGTTGCTGTCTAACGTAAATCGATCTCCAAGCAGCTTGAAGTTAGTTGCTTCACCAAACGGTGCGTCGTTGGAGGTCATGACACATTTTATTCTTCGAAATCAAAACGACGTCACTTGGTACCAACTTGAAACCGGCCAGAATGATTGACGAGAACAAATAAAAATAGAATAAAATAAAACAAGGGAAAATTATTTCAATCGTGTATTTTAACGAGAGCTGTCATTTTAGTTTTAAAGCTGATTTTAATTAGTATGAATTATATAGTCTAGTGCCAGACTTTCGGCATCGTTAAAATGTTGACATTGAATAACGACTGTTTCGAAAGCAACTAGAGATGTTTGAATTTAAATGTATAAATAAATATGCACGAAAATTGAATTTTAATTATTTTCTCTATATTGTTCTCACTTTAATATAAATTGTTTCGAGCGATGTTCATCACCTGATCACAGATCTATCAATTACTTCGTCTACAACAGAGATAATTGTAAAGCTGATATTTGCTTACATTTTATTTTCGCGTGCCTTGACTACGGTATTGTACAAATATCGAACCCACAACAAGTTAGAAACACGCCAACTATGCTCAAAGGTCGCTGTTCAATTATGCATCAAGGTGCTTCCAACTCCATACTTCAATTTCCTCCAAGGTTTCACCAACGCCCCTGACCCAGTAGCGAGTTCACTCCCAAACAAATTATCTTTATGTTCCTAAATCCACTACGGGACTGAAATAAATAATTTTCTTTTGCACCAGCCAAACGGTAATAAAATTTGGCAGAGAGACAACTTGCTTCGCGAAGGAAGACATTCCGGGAAATAAGCGTTAGAATTGTACGATTAGATTGTATACGGAAATAATACATATATACATACACAACTACTTAGAGTAGACATATATAGACCTAGCATCTAGGCAGTTTGGTGAGCTTTTAGAAGTCCTATGTATCATCATCTTGGACAAAGAACAAAGACAATGGAGCGCACTATGGCAGTGTATGAAATCAAGGTTTTTAGATTTTTGCTCAACATGGTAATAGAACTTGGTTCGTTAATATTCTCACTAGTTTCGCTGCGCTGTCATGCAACACATTATTATGCAATATTTTGGCTATTATTGCTAGTTTATGAACGCACGCTTACCACCCAGGATCTGTTCATCTTATGATAAAAATGTAAATAAAAAAGTGTCTAGAGCGGTAGAATCGTCTTAAGTTCTCCACTATAATCGTAGAGTTCTATAAAAACACCCACGCAGTTAAACTATAAAGTGAAACAGCTTACTGAGCAAACGCGTTAAACGTTATCTTTGATGGCAGAATTATACAAAACTGTCGGCTTTGGACGCGTTTGCGATATCTGCCACGCTCGCGAGTGCACGCGTGTGGCGGTTATAATGTATTATTTAAAATACTGTTAATTTGTCTACGAATTCTACTAGATAATTACCATTATGTAATAATAATGTTCAACAAGAATGAAGCAGTAGTTTTCTTACCTAGTTCTCAGTCAACACGACTTAAATATAGTGAAGTCTAAATAAGTAAACAAAAATGTTATTCCCGAGTTGTCGAAATGATTTCGTAATAGCTTGTAGACTATTCATAATTGTATGATTGTGTTAATAATTCTGTATTATGTCTATATTTGGATAATGTTGTGAGTTATATGTTTTAATATACATTTAGATTAAGATTAGTCTTTAATGTTCCTTAATATGTAACCGGTTATTGCCATACTAATAATAATAAAAATAATGTACACTGTCAAAAAAGTTTGCGCCCTTCCACATAGAACAAAGTAATGCTTCTACTATTTGACGTACCTACACTAGGATATCAGAAGGGACTAGGTTTATAAAATCAATTCTTTTAGCGGATTTTTCATTATATTGCGTTTACTATAAGTAAATCAGAATTGATTTTGATATTACTAAGACTTCTAACATTACCCTGCTGTGTTAGTTTTAATGTATGAGGATATATCAGTATTGAGCTGAATATGCGCGTGCAGGGTACACGAGTCGCCCTGTGTTCGACAACGTGGCGCTCTGCGGCGTCCTGCGGCGCTACACACGCCAGTCGAACTGGGAAGTGTATTTTGGTCTAGATATAGAGCATAGTAATGCCGACTAGTTTTTCTAGGGTTGAAATAGTCACGAGTTATGAGGAACATGACAGCATATTGTATTGTTTTAAAATGTGTCTGTATGACTGTGTGTGTGAATTTCAATATAGTATTTCGCCTTTGAAAACAAATTATGTAGAATTTGACCAGTTTCTTTTAGTAAAAATTAATTTCCAACTAGCAGTTTAAATTCTTCAGAATCTTGCCCAATATTTAAATTCTTTATAAGTTTTACAGTTATATCGTTTCATGGATTCTACAGAACGTTTTCACTTTTATTATCTTCGCCCCTATTTTCGTCGATATCGATAGAATTTAGAGTTTCAACATAAGTCTTTTCCGAACATTGGGTCTTACGACAGCACTAACGTTAACTCTAGTTAACAATATTACTATAAATACAACCCCGCTGGCCGCTTAACGTCGGATTTTCTTACTTAATGGGCTCACTTAACTTTTGTCGGTTGGTACCATTGTTTTGTATGTAGTGCCAACCGCACGGCGTATCACAATAATGGCCGTCTATATACGGTGGTATTGTTCCATTACTTAGACTCTCTTGTATTTGTCAACGTTGCCTTTATCGTTCTTAGTTAGATTGTTATTGTGGGCAGCAATCATGATTGTCTGGAGAATGGTTATATGGACAAGTCTATTGAAGTAAATGAGGTCTATATTTTTAGTAGATTTTACTTCGCGTTGTTTTCCAATGCAAACCTCATTAGACTAACGTTGGATTATGAATAAATCCTTTTAGCTTTTACCGATTGTGAGCGATAATATCAGATCCTTCAAATACGTTCTAAAATTAGTTTCAACTACACTAGTTGCATGTAATAGCTAACCTTACTGAGTTTCTAGGCACATTACAAAATAATGTTTACCTACTAATTTTAATATTTTTTTTAATGGATGACGAAAAAATAATTGGAACTCATCTTTAACAATAAATAGAATAATCTTATATTTTCATATGCATTTTTTTAAATATATATGTAACAATGTAAAAAAAACTTTAAAATAAAGAGAATTGACAATAGAATAAAATCCCAAGATGCAAAAACCTTCAAATAGAGCCACAACCTACAACATATTCGCAAAGAGGAAAACACACTCCAAGATAATATCTGTTAAACAAGATATTTCCTAGAAATTAACAAAAAAAACACTCAATTGCCGCAAGCGGACGCAATCGTGTCTTCACAAGAATGTCACCTCAGCTCCACACATAATTGGTGCGGGTCGTAAAATTAGCGCGTGTGATGTAAGCGGTGATACTGCCTCATTGAACTGGGGCGAGATCATTGTAGTCACGTGCGCCTTATATGAGGCAGGTGATTGAGACGATGTTCCTAGTCTTGGAAACTTTATTTTATTGGTAATTGTCTGAGAGGTCAATAATAATTTTTGTGTAGTAAAGGAGGAGTCAGGCATTCCGCTCACTGTATTGGATAGTTGAAAGTAAAAAACTGCATATATTCCTAATTCTCATACGACTCTTCAGTGTCTGTTTCTGTTACAATAATTATAATTAAAAATGAATACACTTGTGACTTTGAAGTCAGTAGTTGCTACAATGTGAAGTAATTCAATTCTTGTAGACATTGAACTCATTAAAGCTAATGGCATTCGATATTTAATTAGATTAACCAGAACCCTTTTATTATCAGCACAAAAAATGTACTCGTATTAGCTTCTTTAAACGTCTCATCGTCCCAAGTAAGGGCACGAACAACTTTCCTTATTCAGCACTTCGCCTGTTTAGGCATCAACAAAAAATCATTAGCCTGTGGAACGAATTCCAATCCCTCGCAGACATGTCACTGCCAATCCCTCTAAACCCACTAAATTCAAATAAGACAGGCTGGCATCCATTAGAGCGGTCGTTAGCGCCAGATTAACAAACAGTTTATCTAGATCTGCATTTGCATTGACACAGGATTCAATGCTCAGTGATTCAGACCTCGAGCAATAAGTTACAGAGTGACGTAATCTCTGTATTCAATATACTATCTACGCAATCTATGTCGGGAGGTAATGAAGTTATGTTTTGGCAGATATACAAAATTACATGACGGTATCTTGTATCTTGTCTGGTCTTAGCCATTTTGGACGGTGGGCTGTTTGCGTCTTAATCCATCATCCCCCTTCAATAGGTTGGTCTTTAATCTTTTCTAAATGATTAAGCTGCCGTTCTAAGACCTAGATTATGTGACATTAATTATTACTTCTTTATTGTTATCTGTCGATTGATCAGACTTAAGTAATCTAGCAAAAAATAATACCAAAATTATAAAATGACGATCTGAATTGTACTACCAGATGGTAAGCAGTATCCAAACCAGATAATATCATAAACCTATATTTATTCAAATTAAGCCGGATTTGTGTGAATACAGACCCAATTCTACCCCTAAATCCCATTTTCAATATCTTAAACCGAATGCGCACGAAATCTATTGTAGTAGTGATAAGATCAACATTTTGTGTCCAAAAGCGTGTTATTAGATGGAAATGAGGTGGCAGCTGCAGCGGTGTTGGGCAATGAGCTGTGACGAACGCACACCTCAGCTCCGCGCGGGCAGGCGCAGGCAGGGGAGTGATCGGAAGGGTGAATGTTTGTAATTTTTGAATAAATTTGTTTGATGTTGAATTAAAAAACGAGTTGAGCTGACCCTATCTGGATAGATGGTGACAACAAAATTTGGAATAAAACATGTGATATATTTATTGAAATCAGAATAATAAATAGGTGTGATAAAATTACTAGGTAGGTTTTTACTAACTAGTTTCAATATAAAATAACAAAAGTTAAGGGTTAAAAAACTTAGACGAGTTAGTAGGTGGTAAAACAGACACATGATGTCGGAGTTCATACGTATATAAATATCTGGTACCCAAATTTAGTACAGTTGTATTCCGATTTACCTAAAAATGAAAAGTGCAATGCGATTAGATAGTAATTAAAACTTCTGAGTGACGTTGCTATTGTTTACGCACAGGCGCTTACAATTAGCAAACGATATCCTCATAAAATGATCAACCCGTTTGTTCACATATATTGTATTTTATCGATTAATTTTTCCTATCTTAACCCTTTAGATGCTCTGTATCGTTTTCGCCTTACTTACCGGGCATTGACACGATGCTCACAATAGGGTGGAATCACGGCGCCCCGCCCGCTGGTCATTGTGTCGGCCGCCCCGCGGCATCCAAACACGAGCAAACACACTGATCACTGGGATTTGCGTGGGAAACTGTTATGTTGACGATTTATCTTTTGAATATGATGATATTAGTTTATTTGGTTGTTTGTTTAATTTAATCGTTTGCAATATATTGCGTTATAACGATCAGAGTGTTTTATGTGAGATATGTAAATATGTATTTTTGATCGCGCGTCGCGCGTTAAGAGACATCAGTAAAATTTGTAATAAAGTTTCGGCTCATTGCTTTTATAGCCGGCCGTTTCTAAATTCAATTATGTAGAGTGCTTTTTGGCGGGAAACTGTTTCGGTGTCATGTTTTTTACACCGCATGGTCAGTATTCCAGCATTTGGGTCACCTGAAGACCTTACAGGAATAGGAACTAGAATGGAGTAGGTATTTGGAACTAGAGTACACTTCCGACAGTTAAGCTTTTACGGGATAAATGTATTCAGTCTTCTTATTGCGTATTTAAGCACTAACTTTAATATAACTTATAGTCCTTCAGTGTTTCGGTGTGATGCTTCTGAAATACCTTGTTGCAATATAGTTAATATATAACATCTATGTCAAAATGTAACTAGAAAATTATATTTGCGGTTCAGTCAATATTTGCCCGGGTCTATAGTATATACGAACCATAACTATTCCTACAGGTAATATGCGAAATTTGACTTGTCCAATTAAGCGACAAGTGTATACAATCCTACTAATATTATAAATGTGAAAGTTTGTAAGGATGTATGTTTGTTCCACTTTCACAAAAAAACTACTGAATGGATTTGGATAAAACTTTACAGTAATATTGGTTATACATTAGAATAACACATAGGCTACAATTTATAATGATTTTGTGTAATTTGGTAATAATATAACGATACATATAAATTAAGTTGGAAAAAGTTTATCCCGGAAAACTCCTTACGCAAACGAAGCCGCGAGCAAAAGCTAGTCATTAGATAGGACGGAAATATTATTAGTTAATTTCTAACACGTCTACTCGCAGCTTTGGTAATATTTTGGATGTGTATAACATCCTACAGATCATCGTCAAAATCCCTACGCGTTAGATACAAAATGGGTCTAATTGGATCCGCGTGTCCGCAATGACTTGGGTCAACACCGCCGCGGGACCTGGCCCTAAGTGGTAATATCAACTGACGCCCCTATAGGGATTTAGGGCCTCCTCTCCTACAGTATGATAATAACATAACCTGTACAGTCGCAGGAGGTCTTAAGTTTGGAGGTCAAATATTATATTTTTGTGTTGGAAGTGTTATAGTGTGGTCTGTGTGTCACGGAGTAATGTGAACTTTGGAAGACTTTTTGGAACAGTATTTTATTTATTTATTTGTTATAAAATATAACACATATCTTATATTTTTAGTAAACCGTCTACTTTGTAAGTCGATTAAAAAAGATAATTTTGTTCATTAATAAAAACTGTATTACATTTCAACAAAAATACCAATTTTTATAGCTTTTTAAGAAAGTATCCAACAGGTATTTACGGAAGAAATAAATAAAGCCTACCAACAATCATGTATTTCCCATACAGATTTCTCGTATCCAGCAAATTTGAAAAATCGAACGAACAGTTTTCATACCTATTTTAAATTTCGAACGAAATATCCCACAGATATCCGAAGATAACCGAGTAATAAATCATTGCTGCCAACATAACCACGTATTCCACATACAAACCTTCGCAAACCCATCAATTGGGACGCCATATTTAAAGGCAAAGGAACACGCTGTACGGAACATATTAATTACGCAGCCACGAGTGAAAAATGTGGGTTCGATTACCGGAACGGCACAACAGCGTGTAATGGTAAATCAACAGTTTCGAGTGTTTGAGCACACAATTATGATCTTTAGGTGATGATGGCTTAATGCGCCATTGTGTACATACTCTTTACGTTCATCTCGTCATTGTGTGAAGTTCCCATGAGATTCTTTAAACTGATGTTATTACGTATTTTTTTAGTCTTTATGACCCAATATTGAGTAAAGGGCTTGTTGTTCCACTGTGTGAAATTTGTGATAGACCATTATGGTATGCAGTGGTGGGATTTCACTGACAATGTCTGTTAACTGCTGAACGAACGATGTGTAGATAAGACACTACTTGTTTGCGCAGTTTTTATTTTATACCTAACTTAATATTGATGCATTTCGTGTGACAGAGAGAACTTGCTCGTAAATATTAGTAACGTAGAAGTTTGAACTCTAAAGCATTTAATAGCATTGTATTCAGTGGTAACTTTATGACAATGGATGTAGTCTCATATTTTTCAGTAATTAACTAGTAAGTTAATGTCGACGCCCTTAAAACGTAAAAGTTTGAACTCAAAAGTGTTTGATGGCATTGTATTCAGTCGTCTCTTTAAGTCGTTGTGTATTATATATTTCCTTGTAATTAACTAGTATGTTAAGGTCCACGCCCGTAACTTTGCTTTGTTGTTTGCCTTTAACTCTTTTTTAGTTTCCTCCACCCCTATATCTGTATTGAATACGGGAGTGCCGAACTGTTCCTAAGGCGCGCCTCCTATCAGCTGGAAGGAGCGGCGCGGATCCAGAGAGGAATCAATTAGTCCGCCACCGGGACGCCATTAACGAAGCCGCGGGATTTTGCGGGACGGCCTTTGGTGCGGGCAGTGGCGGGAATTAGTGGGCAGTAAGGAGGAATAAAGGTAGGCAGAGTTCTATGCATGTCAAAGTGTTTGTATAACTGAAGTGAAGGTCAAGTACAATTTTAATAATTTATTTATTTGATGATCTACATTGAATATTAAGTTGTACCTCAATGTTGAAAATACAAATATGTTACATGAATCCTTGTAAAAACAAAAGTTTTGAAAAATTAACACTTCAATATTGCAGAATGTAATTTACAATAAAAATGGCTTCGTTTTAATGTGTTAAGTAAAAAAAAATATAAATATAAATTAAGTATAGCGTACCAACTTATCTTACACAAATATTTTTAAAATTATTCGCAATATATTTTATCCAATATTAGTTTCCAACTTTCACTTATAATTATGAGGACTCGCTAACGCTTGTGACTCGAGCCGGGACATAAGCAAAAGCGGCACACCGCGGCATGCATAACTCAGAGCTCGCGGCGCGTGAAGATTCCGCCCGGAGCACCAGACTACGGGACTCTCCGGGACTCGCCGGTTTCGCCGGAACTCTGGGAGTCTTAACGCTAATGAAACTGGAGCTTTGTTCATGGCACGGGTTTATGGATAGTGTCTGACTTTCTGGATTACTTACCGGTATTATGACTTTGTTAAATTATAAAGAGTAGATATTGCACTATAATCTTTATATTAATTAGTAATCAGTATTATCATGATAGAGTAATGAATGTATTATTAAATGATTGAGTTGGTTTTATGTTACTGGAATGTTTTAGATTTTATATTATCAACACATTTTTATTAGCTGAAGACTTTTTTTGTTTGTTTGAACGCGATAATCTCTGGAACTACTAAACCAATTTGGAATTTTGCACTAAGAGGAAGCTACATCACTCCTGAATGCTAAAGGCTTTACTTTTAATTCCAAAAAACTCGAGGGTGTAGCCGCAGGCAAAAACTGGTATTGTATAAAATTATGAAGTAATAGTGACAAAAAATATTGCAATGTTTTTTTTTAAATGGTGTATCCATTATCCACCATATATTTTCGTACTAGGTTTTGATAATCACATAATATAATCTACCTTTTTACCTAACAGCCCTTAGCCAAGGCACTGCAGGGCCCTTGAATAGCCCAAGCTTTATTCGTTTTTACTCACAATCCGATGGTAATAATGACACTTGATGTGCGAACGGCATTAACTGAGGAAATGAAAAACTGCCTTTTGTGCAAACTGGTGCTAATTGGAGCAATTATAGTGATTACTTGTTCACAAGATGTTTAAGTCGTGCGGTGTTTGATTATACAAGTTTTTATAGTTATGCTAACAATTATGACTCGTTTGGGCGCTTTTATTTTAACTTAACGTGAAAAACTATTCTCTCGATTAATATTATTAAACGGTAACTTTATTAAGTGTTTTAGAGAATGAATTAAAGTGGGAGTTATTCCCCGAAACTAATCTACTGTGTTTGTGATTTTTGTTTAATAATAAAAAGCAAAATTATATTCATATAAGCTACTGTCTTTCTTCACACGAAAATGTATTTATATTTTATTTTCCCAAATAAATTTATCCTCGAAAAATTCACGTAAATATAGCGGACGAAATCTAGTTCTATATAAATAACAAACCGCAAAACTACAATACGGCGTGTTTACTGGAAACCCTCCGATCCGTCACGGATACTAATAGGTAGAGAGCTGACGGCGCAAATCCCAAAGCAAGTATTTACCGAACAAAATTATGTTTGCGCGAGCCTCGCTCGGTGTCGGGATACGAGCCGACACCACCCAACACCGAATACAGTGTCTTGGGATTGAACAATAACTAGAGATGAGAATTTCCTCATAATACGTATTGAAGAGAAAATAGTGAGCCGCTGAACGTTATGCTTCGCTTGTGAAAATGAATTTTGAAACTTGTTTCCTATATTATTATTTTTTGGAGAGGAAATGTTTTGAAAAGACACTTTTATATGTTTATTTTACGAAATAATTTATGGAACATGATTTATTATGTTTATGCAAATATAAGACATCGAAATAAAACTATTTTACGGAATGCACGAAAGCTGCAACGTCTTCAAAACGTCGGAAGAAAATTATAATAAAAAAACCGCAATAAAATCTGAAAAATAGTTATATACGACCAACATTTGTTTACTGGTCGTCTAATTGTTAAATCCTATGTTACTGAACATTACAAAACTTCTACGTACGATTTATCAAGATGACCGACAGTGTGGTACCGTGCGGTGATTTATATTTTAAACTCCGGAATTCTGTTTGCGGTCCTACCACATTACCAGACGAGCAACTTGCTCGCCATTACTTAAACCAAAAGAATAAATGAACGACGAAAGCAGCCGTGGCTAATATAAAGGCTCCCGGAGATATTCACCCCACAATTTCTTCGAACTGTAGACAAATTTCGTTGCTAATATAAAACAGAACTCCGAGTTACGATAATAGTTATTGTAGCCGAGTTTCTCGTGCGGAAATACAGGTACACCTGTTATTATCTTTGACATGAATATTAATAACAATACAACGCTAATAATATTGTATCACTTTTTTAATTACCATGGTGAGTGGGACCGCTGTCTTTACTCGTTACTAAAAACATCCCAAATAAATATTATATTTATCTACATTTTGAATGGATTGATTAAACACCATTTTATATTTTTTAAATTACCCATAGATTACATTACATCCTGAAAAATTTAACTCACAATAAAGTTTCAACGAGTGACTACGAAATATTAAGTAAATCAATTTTAAAAATATTTTAAATGGTACTTGTGTATCCTTTAACTATAGGAACGTTGCAATCAATAAAATATGGTTCTTGATTACTGTTGTTCAAGCTTCCTCTGCCCAACCCCAAGCTTCCTGTGCCCAATATTGTATCTTCGTAATGTTTATAGCATGTGTCCGAATAATTAATAACGAGCAACCACATATGACGTAGAATACCACCCACCAAATTACGTCAATCTCAAAAAATAATTATCCAAGCTTTCAGGCACATAAATCAAGCAAGACAATCAAGGAGTCGAACCCAAAATTCCACAACAATCCATCAAAAAAATCAATACAGGACCGCAGCAAAAGCCGGCGGATCCAATTAATTTCAACTTTAAACTAATACTGGGCTCAAACAGACGGACGGTTAATCAAAACATGGAAGACTTTGGCCTTTGAAAATTTGAGCCTGACCGCGACCGCGGCCGCCCATGAATTTATAATTGGACTTAACGTAATCCGGGTGAACGGCGATTAAGTACGAATAATGCCGGGATACAAAGAAACTATTAACTTACACGAGCCTTGCGTAGTTATAAAACAATATCCCCAACACAACGATGCTTCTTTGACGTTTGGACGCGGCAGAGCAGCTAAACGCCAACGTATTAAACTGAGCTATGTGTTTGTGGAGACGTATTTTACATATTACAATATATTGAACTAATCAATAGTTCATTGGAATTTTAATTATAAAATCACAGCTCTACTCTGGTTATGAACTTGGTCACTAATGACCTCCAATCTACTGATTGTAAGTGAAAAATGTCCCATATATACTCATTAATATCTATCAATCCGGAACACAATAGTGTTGCTTGACGATAGAAATGTATAAAATTAGTATTCAGATAAACTCGCGGGTTCAAGAAATACAGTTATGTAAATTATATTCTAAACAATTAGCGTTATGTATTTATTCAAACAGATAAAACGGAACGTAGTCTTCAGAATAACGTAAGGCAGTGAATAAAACGTTTTAATTAACACAATAGGCACAAACTACGTTTCCAGATAGGCCATTACAATCGGCTCGTGTAAATAGGCCCTTAAATAAAACATCTATAGTTAACAGTAAATTGGTTTTGTAAACCTTCACTCTATTACGTCGATACTCCCCTATTATTTTGTTTTTGGGTCAATTGGTGGCAGTAGAAAATTGGTAGGTAAATAAACTATTAACATGTTTTATTAGGTAATATTTTTATAAGAGTTTCAAGGGCTTTCGAACACAAATCGAAGAATTGTGATATTTTACTTTATACAAAAAATATTTCTTTGTTCTTTCTTTATTAACATGCTGTTAGCAACTCTACCCAAGGAGATTTTAAGGAATGAAAGCACCACTGTATGCACGTCGGGGATAAAAGTACAGCACAGGATTCAATTTATATGCCAAAATTTAAACGCATCTAGCGGTTTCTCCGTTTACTTCCTACAAACACGCAAACATCTTTACAAACTGTCGCATTAATATTACCCGTTAGAAGTACATATTAACGGTTGGTAGGATAATTGTCTTACGCGACATGTTTTTCGAAAAATTGGGGCTAGGTTCAAGTTACCTTCTCCTTTACTTGAAGTTGGTTAAAAAATCATTTATACTATTATATATGTGAAAAGAATGTGTTTTATGTATTGAATGTGTATTCTCTGTTGTAAACTCAAATATGTATTAAATTCAATGCTACAAATAAATGTCAATCAATTACCCTGCCAACCGTCAATATATTTTTCCCTAAATTGATGTTCATCCTATTATTTTTTATGTATGTTAAAAAACTATATGATATAGGGGGCATTCGTTATACATGTTAACCCTGCAGGCACACAGACGTGACAGTTTGTTCAATTTTTATAAATGCCTGTCCCCTGCCCTGAACCCTGGCCCTCTAATTATGACGGAGAGGGCGTTACGCTCGGACCAAACTTGATTGTCAATAGGGGACTACGGTTTAAACCGATTTCAACTAATGACTAGGTTAAAAGAGTATTTAATTGACAATTCAAATTCGAGGCTATATTTAGATTGTCCACACTAATACATGACATAATAAAATGTATATAAGACTGAAAAATTCGTTACGTTCCAGTAATTGAAGCATTGTTTCTAAATTTGTTTCGCTAATAAGAAATTACATAATTTTTAATGCTATTACTTTTTATCCCGGTGAAGGATTTTTATGTTTCGCAGTTGCAAACAAAAGCTGGGTATTCGGGTACTTTTTTAATTGCATTACTAAATAAAATATATTCGTCTTGACCTTTACTATCATTGTGACAAAAATAATCCATGAATAACAAATATTTTTGGGCATGTGGGAATATGGCATGTATGTAAATGTATTTCTGGCTACAAGTATGATGCTGTGACAGACTCCGACAAAATTTCTTCGTGTAATAATGGCAAGTATAATTAAAAATATGTAATTTTTTTTCGAAACTTTTTTATTTTACCTTTATGATTAGAATAATGTATGGACGTTGTTTCCAATTTTTTATTAATGCTTTGTTAAAACTGTATAAAAATAAAAATATTTTTTATCCCTCCTTCCGGTAGGTTACCAGCGATGCGAATAATTTGAAACTACCAAACTTCAATAATAATCTAAACACAAAGATAACAAGCAAATGACATTATTTCAATATCATTATATGTTCCAAATAGACATGGGCACGATCGTGGTCAAAACACCCTAATGTCGATCATACAGGACCAGCCCGGCTCTACGTCGTATCCCGGCGCCTGTAACTCAATGAGTTTTGGGTGGCCACCACCCAAGCAGTCACCGCTATAAGACTTTATCAAAATCACATTCACAAAAGTATTATAACCCCTAAATTGCATTTAAATGTATTCTTCAATACTTTCACTGGACTCTATTCAACTTAAAACATTTTTCATTCGTTCCCCATTCATACAACCAAATGGTCCGAACGAATGGATTAATCTCATTGATACATTCAGAATATCGGTTTATGTTCATGGCATGGCCAGTAATCGTTTCCAGTGGACGGACGGACACCCACACATATATATTATCTACACCCACTCATTATGGAATGATAATCATATATTTAATTGAAATTTGTATGACTTGTTGTAAGAAAATAGTAATTTATTTTATCATTGATGAATGTGTTGTTAATTGTGTTTTTAGAAAGCGTGGGATGACGTTTTTTTTGTTAATAAATAAAACAAACATATCCAACAGACACTCAAAAAAAAGTATTAAAAATAATTGAAAATTGACTGACCAATATACTATTAATATATTGTATTTAGTTTGTCTATTTCGTTTTGAAGTAAATGCAACACCAATCATCCTGGATAATGGGGATAAATACTTGCTCGTAAAAATAACGCCAATTCCCATTTCACATATAATAGCCAATACATACCTAGTCTTGCCATAAATATTGTAATAAAGAAAAAAGAAAATTGTTAACTGCAAATAACATTTATTACTTTTACAGTGTGTCAGTTTAATACATAAATATAAAAACAATTAAAAAATATAAAAAAGCTTATTCGAAGTGGTCTCCATTGGCTGCAATACAGTCCTTTAAACGATGAGGCCAGTTATCAATAGAAGCACGCACTCTTTCCATGGGAAAATTCTTCACTGCCAATCGTATAGATTGTTTTTAGGGACTCAAATTATCATGGCGTTTAGAGCAAGCTGTACTCTCTAAAACTGACCACAAATCATAATCCAGCGGATTAAGATCGGGACTAGACGACGGCCAGTCTTCAGCTCTGATGAAGTCCGAAACGTTCGATTCCAACCAAGACTGCGTGGACCGAGCTTTATGACCCGGCGCCGAGTCTTGCTGGAAGGACCATACTTGGTTATTGAACATGGTGATGTTAAGGGGCTTAACTACCTTCTCAAGAATGGTATCTTGATACACTTGTGCCGATGTTTTGATACCTTTTTCACAAAAATATGGCTCAGTCACTCCTTCATAGCTAACACCCCACCAAACCATCACTGAAGTCGGATAATGTCCACGTTGCACTCTGTCGACTAATTGGGAAGCTTCCTTAGAGCTTTGAGCATAAATACGGTCATTTTGTTTGTTAAAATGTTGCTCAATTGTAAAAATTTTCTCATCCGTAAACAAAATTTTTCTGTGACCTCCCTTTGCGTACCGCTTCAGTAGTTGTTTCGATTTTACCACCCTATTCTTCTTTAAATTATCAGTTAAGAAATGGCCAGTGCGTCTCTTATAGGCTGCAAGTCCTAAGTCATCTTTTAAAATACGCGACATGGTTCTAGGTGCTATCTTCATTTCCCGAGATAAAATCTTTTGCTTTCGGACAGGATTTCTTCGAATTCTTTCCCTTACTGCTTTGACCACCTTTTTCGTACGAACACTACGTGGACGGCCAGATCTTTTCTGTCACAAACAGAGGAGGTCTCATTGTACCTATTAATAGCCCGGTACACAAACATTTTACTAATACCAAGTGTATGGAGAGTTTTAAAAATTGCATTTGGCTCCATACCTACTTTGTGTAATGCTATCACAGCGATTCGGTTCTCTTTATCACCCCACACCATTTTAATATCGCAAAATATTTTACAATGTATTGGCGCCAAAATGAGAAAACACAATGAACAATCGTATAAAAATGACAGATTCGAAATTCAAATGTAATATTTTTTTATAATTAAGTGTAACAGTATTTATGGCCAGACTAAGTATATTTTTAAAACCTAAGACTATCTGCAGAACCCCACTTAATAGCCCAAATTTAACACCACGTTATATCAAGCAATAAAATCCAATTTGGACCGTAACGTCTGGTGCTAGAGTCGTTATTGACATCTCGATTGGTGTTGAAGTGGTCGTTTCCAATAATCCAAATAAACAGCAAGGGCGTCCGTGTGTCAAACGCACGCGTCACGTTTGTCGCTCTCCAACGCCCCTAGTTTTTATGGCTATCGATTCTGCCATTAGTTCCCATGGCTTTGTCCCTCGCTTTGATTTTTCTGTTTGGAAACAGATGTAAGGGATTTCGTAAGGGTTGTATGGATGTGTGAAGTTTGTGTTAACTCTTATTGAGTTTGGAAAATATTTCACTTTGATTCGCCTATTGCGTCATTGTCTTAATAAATGAAACTATACACTCGTCTCTACTCAGCTAAGATTGTGACAAAAATCATCCATGCATAACGATTATTCCCACTAATATTCTTGTTTTTACTTATCTGATTTCTGGTAATTTTGCAGTTTAAGAGTAGAAGGGGATTCAAATATTTTCTACACGTTTTATTTCTAATCTTGAAGTTTATGAGTTAGATATTAAGATCGTGTTTTATAAGTTAACGTTCGCACTTTTGTTATAGAACTGTTGAAACAAGTTCATAAAACCGGCTTTCATATTTATGCATAATAATTAAAACTTATGTTGTTTTGATGAGAAATGATTCTATACTGTACCAACTTTTTTGCAAATAAAAGATTTACTATTTACTATTTAACATTGTTCGTATATTTTTACGAATCCAATGTTATATGAATATAATTACAAACTGTAATGGCTTTAGTAAATATAACTAATAATAATTATTTATGTTATATAGACCTCCTTAAAGCTTCCAAAAGTTGGCGATGAGGCAGGGTTGGCACCTGACATTGTTTTCATACTTTTCACATATTATGCAATACCCAGGCTGAGACTTTACATTAGTATTCTCTGAGACAGTTCATTTTATTCTAAAATAGGTTTTAATAAACGATACGCTGTACTCCAAAAAAACATTCCCAACAACTCTTTACTTACAAAAAATGTTCAATTAATCATTACGATTCATCATTCACATCAAAGTTTTGTAACAAAAAACAATAGCTCCATTTACGATCTGTCAACAGCTCGACAAAAACCTAATTCTCAACACAAAAAAAACACCGAACGTATTAATACCCTTTGAAACATAATACGTGGATCTAATGCGATAATATCAAGGTTTTGTCCGCGGCTTCACTCGCATAAAATCCCTTTTCTGATATAAAACAACATAAAATTATGTAAAATTTTTCAGGAAAAACAATAATATCTATATATTAATAGTATAGTATCTTAATTTCATTCAAATGCAATCACGACTTTCTGGTTTTACATCCAAACATAGTGTGAGGACTGCGTTCGGTGCGCGATGACGTAACTATGCTGCTACAATAGAAAAAAGGTTCACAAATTGTTGAATTTGTAATATATAATGTATGATAGGCAATAGTGATCCTATAAGGGTTTCTTTTGAGGCATAGAACCCCAAAAAGAACTGCCTAGCGTTCAGTTCTAGTGGTTCTGAGATAATATTAGTTTATGGTACCATTCAGGAATGTTATAATTTATCTCACAGAAATCAAAAGTGAGCATGGTGTTCTGTGGTCGTTATCTTGAGATAATATGAAATTTGTCATGAGGTCGTGTTAGTAAACTAGCTTCATCGTTAAAACTGTAACATAGCAGCGCATACTGTTACTGCTTATCAGTTTTAAGCGATGATATACTGAAGGGATTTTACATACGAGAGATCTATCGTCCAGTAAATTTTTGTAATCGTTTTGCTTTTTATCACACCTTTTAAAGCATTAATTTAAACAACTCCTTTATTCCTTTGCCGAATGTTGAAAAACCCAGATATCAAGTTCCGTTGGATCACGATATTTGATTTCATAGAGTCAGGCGTTTATAATTGGTAAATTAAACAAGCTCTTACTAGAGTAAATGTAGAGAGTAAAATTAATTTCAAATGTAAGGATCGCGAATTAGGAAAATACTTAATTTGTACCGAGAAAGTGCTTATTAAAAGCGGTCGAACGCCACGTCAAAGGGTAAGTTAATACTCTCAATGTACATGAAAACTGGATTTACGACATTTGACGGATTAGTTTACAGTATTTTTAAACAACATAGGTTTAGGAGACCGTGGTGCACAAATGAAATATAAACATTATGGGTGCACTAGTGAAATTGACACAAATGCAGTAGCAACTTTGTTGACCATATCAGCCCTGTATTAAATACTTGCCCACTGCTGAACACGGGCCTCCTCTACTACTGAGAGGGATTAGGCCTTAGTCCACCACGCTGGCCTAGTGCGGATTGGTAGACTTCACACACCTTCGAAGTCCTATAGAGAACTTCTCAGATGTGCAGGTTTCCTCACGATGTTTTCCTTCACCGTTAAAGCGAACGATAAATTCACAAAGAATACACACATGATTTTTTAGAAAAGTCAGAGGTGTGTGCCCTTGGGGATTTGAACCTGCGGACATTCGTCTCGGCAGTCCGTTCCACACCCAACTAGGCTATCGCCGCTTTTTTTCAACTTTGTTGATTATCATGCAATCGGTAATATTGCTGGACACAAAAAATCTAGACTGTCTTAATGGCATCACTATGCCAGTAGTGCCATAGTGTAGTCGTTGTGTATTACGGTACGGCTGCAGTGTTGAGGTCTCGGGTTCGATCTTCAAGTCGGGCGGTGATATCGGGTTTCTCTACCAAGTATTAGCGGGGAGTCTGGAATTTGTTCCCGATATGGCAATAGGCTAGTCCCCTATTACATCATGGGACGGAATACGCATGGCGAAAAGTACTTACCTACCCCTTTGTGGATAAAAGGCTAAAACTCCCATATTCATGTTTTTCTTTTTATGGTAACAAAGTACCTTGTACCATAGTATTCATAGCCTATAGTGATGACTATCATTGTATCTAATATTTTACACTCGCAAACCAAAACCGTCACCATTTAATCTCAGCTTATCATTTCCATCGCACACCCGTCGTATAATCATGGGGTAGGAACACCTTTCAAACGAGTGTTAAGAGTGGGACAAAAAAAAATAGGGGTATACTATTGTCCGACGCAATTTGATCTCTATAACACCCTATTACATTGGAAAGCTGTTAAACTGTAGACTTTGTGACGGTCTGATTGAACGGATGTTTCGGTTATAAGGCAATTTCGAAAGGTTGTTATTATAGTCAAAACATTTGGAATTTATTGTTATTCTATAATAAACGCATTTTTAATATTTACGTATAATAAATTGTATTATTACATTAAATTACGTATAATAAGTACTAGCTTTTGCTCATGGCTTCGCCCGCGTGTAGGAGTTTTTCGGGATAAAAGTCTCACTATATATTTTCCCGGGATAGTAGCCTATAACCTTCCCAGGGTCTTATACTATCTCCATACCAAATTTTGCTTTCTTATACCACTTATTATGTCACGTCCCGTTCCCGTGGGAACGGGATAAAAAGTATCCTATGTCCGTCTCCTGGTTTTAAGCTATCTCTCCACCAATTTTCAGCCAAATCGGTTTATCCGTTCTTGAGTTATAAATAGTGTAACTAACACCACTTTCTTTTATATATAGATTATATAATAGTATTGATGAGTCAGTTGTATTTTATTATTTAAAATAATAATTTAAGATTTCCTCGGTGGCCTAGTTATATTAAGGTATGACAGCAGTGCTGAGGTTTTGATTTAGATCTCCGCGTCAGGCAAAATGATACTAGATTTATTTATTCTATATCAGCTTTGAGTTGGGAATTTGTGTCCGATATCTCGATATGCTCGCCTCTTATCACATCATGGGACAGAAAACACGGCGGAAAATGGGTGTACCAGTAGCGGCTCTGTCTACCCCTTGGGGATTAAAAAGGGCAACGCGTTGTGCGCGTGTGGATGTAATAATTTATTTATGATCAATATGAACATTATACTTTTATAGTTGGTCATTCTGATTATATAATTTAGTTACTGTAATTAGTGAAGTAATATCTACCATTGAACCTAATGATGTGCCAAGTAGAGCCTCTAAGAACTTTTGTTACTCAAAATTCTTGGTATCGTTGCTACTGTTTATGGATGGTCGAAGTACTCACCATTAAGCGAATCGCTTACTCGCCTCATTCAGTTGATAATAAACGCAAGCCAACACAGTAGCTTACAAATCCTTATAAAAGGATATATTCCCCTTCAATACCTTGAAATACTGTAAAATTATTATACAAGCCACGAACGATATTAATAAAAATGTAAAAGGTATTATGCTCAGTGAAAAAGGAATCGCTATAATGGAATCCATTTATGGAAAATAAAACGTTAGGTCGGTTGAAGGTTAAACTCCTGAGGTTACGGTTAATATTTCAGTGAACACTTTAGTAGGATTATTGTTGATATTCAATTACTCACTATTGATTATTTTTTCTTGCATGCTTAGTGATGAAAACCGTAAATCAGTTATATTGAAGCAGTGAAGAAGGGTCCAATAACCCAAACTCTTACCGGTTTTCCTTCATGTAGAATCTAACTATCATTAGTACGATTTGAAAACCGCATTTATACATATTAGTACCTATATATTATTGTAGCGAGTTCTCTTTCAAAAATGTCATCTTTTGCCATTATATTGAAGACATGTTGTTTTTAAGTTATTCTTTCTTACATTACCTACCTTAGTACACATAGCGTTTCGGCATTACATTTTATTCTTTGAGTTATTTTCTTTCAACATTTCGTTTGGAATTTGATACGTGTAACACGTTCGGTAGAGTTCAACTTTACTTTCGTTTACGCGAAGTTTATTCGTAAGTTATGAAATATGTAGCTGCTATTATTTCGTGTTAAAGGTATTCTTTATTTTATATGAAATGTATTTAAATATCATCTGTTTTATATAAAATTGTTTTGTCAGCACTGTAGAGTCGGTTACAAGTCTGAATTGGTATTCATTCCGGATTGTTTCGGTGTAGTGTAATATTACTTGCCAGTACTAAAACACTTTACTTAAATACGATAAAACAGAACAGTTTATTAAACAAAAATATAATTTATAACCACTAGATTAAGTTCAATTCCGTCGTCGACAAGTTACTTTGTCTCGCTTGATAAACAACCATCCTTTTCACCTTTCAGACATTTTTCCCCGAGTCAAAATTAAACATTTAATTAGCGACGAGGAATATTCGCTGAAACAACTCGGAGTTTTTAAGCTCTTGATGGGATAATTTTTTCTGTCCCAAAAATTTAGGAGGCTTAATTAATAATATATATTCTGTACGTAAATTTTAGATGTTTTTTTAATAAGTCGCTTGATTGATTGCTAGAGGGGCAATATCGTTGTATTCAAATATACTGCATTGGTCAGATTAGCATTAAGTTTTGATACTTATCAGGTAGTAAACATGCTGCAATGGCCTTCAACCCGAAATAATATAATACACGTTGTTAAAGGTAGGTTAGGTCGGTATAATGTTATATAGAGGTCCGCAAAATAGATTAGCCGAGAGTCACGACTTAGGTAATCTATGCGGCGAAATGAAGGCAAGGCGTTCGGATAATGGATTTATAATTAATATCATTTA
This sequence comes from Manduca sexta, assembly GCF_014839805.1. NCBI lineage: Eukaryota > Metazoa > Arthropoda > Insecta > Lepidoptera > Sphingidae > Manduca > Manduca sexta. Next base: position 5,046,826 of record NC_051135.1, on the reverse strand, counting down.
AACTATAATTCGTATTATGAGAAATATAATTATGGCATTGAGGGATGCAAACAACAGTTCAAGGAAATTTATGATCGGACGCAGTTCATTTATTGATTGTTCAGGTAAAAAATCACACGCGAATTTGATATTGTAAATATTGATATTATGGCTATATTTTACCACTATCACATGGTAATAAGCTCAGTAAACTGTCGGCACAACTATGGCTACCACTTCCGAGATATAGGCACGACTTTACAAACGCATGTAAAAATTTGTGTCTCTGAACGCGATCTACTCACGAGCTGACTCCAAAGAAATACTTCGGGCGACAAGCAATATATTGTAGAACGATATCAATGACAACAAGACGGCGTGGTTTCCTAGAGAGCGTTTTTGGCATCGCTATTTAAAATCGACATCCGCACTTCTGCGTTCGTACTATGCGGACACTGCATGGTCTACATCGCTTCTGAGAAACGCAACATACACTACAAAAAGTTAAAAACCAATATCCACATTACTTCCCCCGTAAATAAAACTAAGTTTATGCGATTCTTATAACAATGGGAAGCAAACTATCAAAATATTGAATACAATCAAAATATATAAATTTCCTTCAACATTTTTATTCATGATTTCACGACATAACTAACCTGGTGGACAAACGCAGTCTCCGTAATCTCTGATGCTCCTCCGTGGCCGCCAGTACGATGGCGGTCTGGATAGCACCTCTCTCCGCAGCCTCTCCACTAGCGGCTGCTGTGGCTCCAGCACAGCACTCCTCAGCGCCAGATGCTGCTCCTCCAACAGCGACAGCCTCTCCTGCAGACCTTGCTGCCGGTACAGGCTGAACCCGCTGGAGATGAGGCTCATGGCGCAGGCACACCATAACACAGCACAGTACGCCCACGGATCTCCTGGACATCTCTCCTCAAATTTCTCCCATTTCTTCTCGTCTTTCTTTTCAGTTTTGGCGCTCGGGGGCGACTTCCCTCCCATTTTGAGGATCATGTTGCTTATGTGCCGTGGAATGTTGGTGATACTATACGTTTCATCATTTAGGATTCATGGCACTCGATCACAATATCACTATCGTATTTGATTTCGAGGGTGTCGTCGCGGCGCTGGGCACGGCCGGGCGCGTCGGCAGGCGGCTCGCCACTGACTGTCGGCGGAGTCGCGACTCGGCTGTGGCTTGCGGAGCGACGAGCGTGCGAGCGTGCGAGACAACCAGGCGTGCGCGACGTCACACGCCGCAGTTACACGCCGCTGGCTGTTTGCTGAATTGTGCGTGCGTTTATAGAGATTTTTAATGTGGGGTTGTTTGTAAATAATTAGTCATTAAATAACAAGTTTGAAGTGTTAGTATAATTCAGCATTTAATTTATCAGTGGTGTATTTAAAGTAATTTCAACATTTTTTCCATTCTCATAGATATAGTGTGTAGAGACTAGAGATGGATATAGTTATTTTTAAGGAATATAGAATGAATAGTAATACTGATTACATAAAAAAATCAGCAGCGATAGTTACTACGTGTAATATTTTTCTATAAAATATTCATAACGACATGAATAAAATATAAGTAGAAAATTCAATATAATGATTCTAATTTACGTAAAAATTATTTTTCAGTGGAAAACGAGTTTATTTAAATTTCATAATACCGAAACGTAAAATAAGTGTAGAATTGTACAAAACACGTACACGTGTTACATTTCTACTTTATATCTCGCAATCAGTTTTATATTGCTTTCTCAGAATTAGATTTTCGATGTTACGTGATTTGCTGTAGAATCTAATAGACTTTGCAGAATATAACAACTAAGAGTTATTTATATGTTTACGAATTTCAAACTGGGACATCCCAGTGTTTTGGGTCACAAATTTATAATATAAATTACTTTTTAGTTCAACCTAATATTAAGATGAATATGTCGCTTGCTGATGCTAAGCGACTTAAGCGTGTAAGCATTGTAACAGCACCATCATAATTTGAAAGCTACTGCGTAGCACTACGTACTGGTTGCCAATAAAACGTCGCGGTCGATATGTTTATATATTTAATTTAATTTAAATAAGATTCTCCAACAGTACACACATTTTAAATAGCAAATTAAAACCAATTCTAAAATCTACCTAAAATCTTCTAAAATCTTTTAAAAATTAGATTGCCCTAAATTTGTAATTACAAATTTAGGGCAATCTAATTTTTAAACATATCTATGATATACCATGTAAAGCATATTTATATTTATAATGTTATATAATACATGCTGTAATTATTAAGTTCAAATAAATTATCATTTATATATCAATTGATGAGGGTATGCAATGACAGTGGCTTTAATTTTAGCTTTGGTTGAGGTGTTCTAATATTTAGAAATATTCAGATGAATATCCCATTCACGAATTCTACATGATACGATAGACTATCATGTAGAATTCGTAAATGCATAAGCTTATATAATTTGAGGTTCTATAATCATCTGTTTGCCAATTGTGCTACTAAAAGTAACCGGTTACTAAAATTTTCCGTTTTCTAGAATTTTCTTTTTTTATGGTAAGTTTTTTATCAACATCTCTAACGGACAGAGACGAATGTAGAGTCTTCACTAATTGCAGTTGGGCGACTTTACATTCGTAACTTACAACAAAACTTAAATTTATAGCGCTTTCTACGATCTCTTTAGTTTTCTCGCATTTTTATACAAGAAAAGTAAGTAGGTCATTTAATGGTAAGACAGATAGAATATAATACTAAACCTCGCTTCCGTTTGTGGAAAATTGAGACATCATTTCATTTATTGGGTATTATGGGATATCTACCGTCTCAGAATGACCAGCACAATGCCATATCATGCAGTATTTTGTAAATTACAATTTTGGAAGTGGTAATGCCGAACTGTTAATCAATTTGAGGATAGTTTGCTGTTGCGTTTCGTGTGATGAATTTGAGACTTATAGAAGCTACATTACAAAAGCTACACGCTTCTTTCTTTCCTATTACAGATTCCTTTACTATAAGATCGATCGATTGAAATTAATAAAATTAGTACTAATACAAGGTTAATATGTAAAAGTGGTGTGGACCATCAAGCGAGACGCAGAATAAAAAATAAATCCGCAATACCCACTTCATCTGTGCCATAAACTTTATACCGGAAATGTAACACAGTAATGAGATCTCAATACATTCGCGGAATTGTTTTAACAAACAAATGTAACTCAATCAACGTTCTGAGAACAATATAGTTTACAGAGCCGCTTCGTAACGAACCAGACTCGTTGGCTTTCAACGGGAATCGAATCGACGCTTTATTTGACATGCGGTTCTAGGGTTCTTTATTTCATTTCACAAACATCATATTTTATAGATTTACCAGCATTTGCCCGCGACTTCGCCCGTGTGATGAAATTTTCCGGGACATTTTTTTCCCACTTACTTGACATGTATCGTTATACTATGATGATTAAATTACACAAAAACATTGTAAATTGTAGTCTATGTGTTAGTCTGATGTATAACCAAGATTACTGTAAAGTTTCATCCAAATCCGTTCAGTAGTTTTTTTGTGAAAGGGGAACAAACAAACATACATACATATGTACATATATACATTCATCCTAACATCCATCCTCAAAAACTTTGGAAATATTAGTAGGATATAATGTAAAGGTGGATAATATATCATGATTATCTTTTAAACTCCTTATTTATTTTGTGATATGGCTGGACTAATCTTTCGCTGATATGTGACCTATCAGTCCATATGCCACGTTCTTCTATAAAATATAATATTCGAACAAATAATATAATTTTACGTATCTTAGGATGGGCTGTTTTAGTTGAAAACATCATAATTTATATTTAATAGTTTTGGTTACTTTTCTACTGATTATATGTAGTTATGACGCTATCAGGTGAGCGTCTTGCTATTGCTGTCAATTAGTGCTACAAAAAAAAAACTCTACGGAACTTCTGTAGCGGACCTCGGCGCATTTTTTGCACAGTAGCATAGCTCGACAATCAAGTAAGCCAGCGTGGGCACTTGTATACGAGCTTGTACGGGGTTGTACGGGATGCGTACAAAAACGGGCCCCGTACCCGCCAAATTGGGCGCCTGCTCGCGCGGAACGAGCGCGCGTACTAACTGTCGCTGTGTAGTGTTGGATTATGGGTGGTGGCTGCTCGTAATCAGAGGTTAATTATTTAGAAGTATTTATCAATATTGTATATATCTACATGCTTATAACACTACTGCAGATTTAGATTATTTTGTGAGGCTATTTCAAATTGTTTTTAAATTTAATTAAAAGAATCGATTCTATTTTGTAGATATTTCAAATATACTTTTCTAACAAATGTATCCTTTTATAGGTTATCTGAAGTATCTACTGGAGTTAATCGGCTACACTATTATTTCCGAACATCGTCCGTTTATTTCTTAAATTAAGCTCACACAAATTTACATAACCCTTTTGAACTCTAAAGTTAATGACCAAAATAGTGATATAAAATCCAAATAATTACTTCACGAGCAAAATACTTTAATCTGTCGACCTGCTCAAATCCTTAAAACTAATACAATCGATCAAAAGCAAATTACAGCCTCACGGAAGAGCCAAGAATCCCCTCACGCACAAATGGTAGGGGAAGGGAGATGGCAATCCAGTTAGTTGCCCTCCCCGGCAGTAACGAAATTTTAACACCGGCTTAACTCCGCCGGCGCGTCTTTATCTAGCCATATGCTTACTGCTGATAAAACTTACGTGCATACATAGCATAACAATAATAATATTAGCCCTGTATTATATACTGCCAATGCTGAGCACGGGCATTTATTTATTTATTTACATGCTTAGTCGCAAAAATAAAGGAGCAAATATATACATTACCAAAGCTAATTCTTAAGGCTAAATCAAGTATGAGATCAAATGTCTCTCAAACTAAGCAAAAGCTTGTATTTTGAGAGACAAAATTCTCTATTACTAATAGGGTTTAGGCTTTAATCCACCACGCTGGCCCAGTGCGGTTTAGTGTACTTCACGTAGCTTTATATTTGCTTACAAAGTATACTAAAGGATAATAATATTAATATATAATATATAACATATTGTTTGCTCTACACTAACTTGACACGCGGCTACGTCCGCATCAATTTGCTCTCTCTGAATAAAATTAGGTAATCAAATTTGTTGCTCAGTAATATCAAATAATAATACAAGTATTATATTATACTGTCCACTGCTGAGCACGGACCTCCTCTACTACGGAGAGGGAAATTGTTTGCTTGTAGCTAATTTCCGAAATTTATGTTTTATTTCAAACATATTTTTATCGATAGCTAGATCATTTCTTTGAGAGTACGTACCTAGTAAGCTATATTGTCTCTTAGAAAATCAGTTTTAAACATGCATAGAAGTGCGTAAAGGTTTGGATTGAATATCCAAATCAAGCATTAGTGCCATAAAGTATAAAATAACTTGTAAATTATAAATTCGACGGTGGTATCATAAATCAGATACTTTTTATATAACATATGGTTAGCGATAGAACAAAATTAATTCATATAAAGTTATTTTTCTGTGTTCATTGATTGCTCACGATAAACATCGAATTCTTTCAACACAAAAAATGTTTAATTTAATACAATACAAAATAATAGAGCGTGTTGTTAGAGTTCCGTGGTTAAGTTTGTTACAAAACTAAATGGTGTAACTATTTACATTCTTTTTGCTGGTGGCAGGATATATTTTATATCGGCCTAGACAGCGACCACCGTACACAAGATGTTAAAACCCGCCATAATGATTCACACAAGTGTGTTGCGTTCCGGGATCAGTCTGTGTATATCCGGTTCTAACAGGCCGACATAATTATGTCGACTGTCGAGGGGTAATCAGCTCTCATCATCGATATTTTATTGGACTCCAATCCACTCACGATCAGGTGCAGTGGGCAATCTATGCCGTGCATGAATAAAAAAAAATTAAATTCACAAGTTGGTGTTCTAGTGGTAACTGCTACCACTGCCTTTAAAAATAAAATTTACATTACATGCACAGGACAGGACACAATATGACACAGTGTCATACCGCTTATAAGGGTATTAATTCCTTCGAAATAGAACATAAGAATGCTTGGCGTCAGAAATAGATATAACGTAGTACCTACCCAGACAAACCTACACAATTATCCTAATAATAGTTACACTGCGTCTAAAACCATATTTATCTCTTACATTAGTAGACAAAAACCATTACAACCAAAATACATTATCAGTTTGATAATATAGACCACTTCAAAGCGTGTAACATTAATTAAATTTGTTACGAATGAAAAACAACTAAGTTTTTACTATAATGCCCATTAATCTTTTTAATAGAGACATTAAAAAGAGCCGCGAGCGAAAAAAACGAGCGCCGAGTCCTCGGGTGCGAGATAGTGTAGGGAGTACGTGTTTTAGACGCTGGAAGAAGAAATAAGCAGGCTACCTGAAGAAAAGCCGACACAACTTCAAATTGTAAAGATTTTAATAATACCGTACTTGTAGGAAAATTAAAAGTGTGAATGGAAATGTATGAGCGGTTTAGGGTGTGAAAATTATGCATATAAACGGGAGATGCGGGTTGCTTCAATATTGCTTCATTGCGTGAACTGTGGCAAGAATTTCTATACCTACTAATTTATAAAGCTGAACAGTTGTTTGAATGCGCTAATCTCAGCAACTAATAATTAATTTAGATTTTTTTTTACTTATAGGCATTCATTACTCCTGAGTGCTATAGGCAAATTTTTATCCTAGAAAAATATTTATACTGGAAAAATGTATTCACGCAGACGGAGCCGTAGGCAAAACCTATCAAATATGACTATAAGTTATGAGGAGTGCCTAATTTAATACAATGTTTTTTTAATAGTTTTTTTTTACCAATGAATGTCGCAGCTTCTTTTAAGCTAAGCCCACCAATTACATACTGTACTACACTGCGCTTATTATCCTGAGGCATTAGATGTAATCTCTCATAATGCTTAGTAATTTACTGGCCATCGAGAGTGCTTCCACAATTTTGAATGGTGACAGTAACACATAAAGCGAAGATACCTATTATTTATTAATTTATTTATTTAGAATTATTTTATTTATGATGTATACATATATATTTTTTTTACTTTTATAGGCACTACCCTCAATGTACAGTTTTATTGACGTGCACCTACTATGTTCTATCTCTGCACCACCTCAGGTAGACTGGTAGAGAATGCCTCTGGCATTAAGTTCGCCTTTACATGTTTTGTATGAAGTGAAATAAATAAATACCTAACCTAGCGGACTCGCGCATACCTATTAGAAAACTTTAAGAATAATAATTGATATGAATCTTAAGACTACTCCATATCAATTAATTCCGATTTAGTTACGTGCATAACTGAATCTAAAATATTGAGATGTTACCATCATAGTTAATTTGTAACTATAAAAAGTGATATCAATATCTACCAATGGCAAAGGGTCTATACAACCCGATTCCTGTTGACTTTCCTTTATATATAATGTATGTAGAATCTAATTATCATTAGAATCATTTGCAGACCACATTCATACATATAAGTACCTGTAAGTCGTGTCAAGTTCTCTTTAGAAAAAAATTATCTTTCACCACTGGCGTCTGACCCTAAGTATTTATAAAAGGTAATGATATTTATAATACTAAATTAAAAAAAAACATCTACCTACAATTCCACTATAAGTTAAAACTTTCATTAATAGTTTCATAATGAAACAACTAAATATAAATGTATTTTTATTAATCTAAACATTTACATTAACTCCATTCAAAGCATTTTATCTTATTAATGATACAAAAACTAGAACCATTAGTACAGACGATTAATCGTACGCGTCGTATCGTATTCCCTTACTGCTCGGGGCTTAGTAATAAAGCTCTCTTAATAAAATTAAGCGAAAGTTGATAAGCGACCGTTCGTATCGAGCGGCATAAGCGACATAAATGTAAAAGCGTTAGTTGGATTGGTTATACAGTGGGAGCTAAAGCCGTTGCTAACTCGAATATCAGGAATGGACTTGCCTTGACTGCGTAGCGAGTAAATTATTGTCAGTGAAATAACGAAGATTCCAGTATACGATTAATAAATAATTATACTAGAAAACTTTACGTTACTATTTACGTCTACTTGATTTTTAAATGTATTTTTTATTGATATCGAAATAAAACTCGTTTTCTGATTATATCGCGGTTTTTTATATTTAAATTTTTCCCTGACGTTTCAAATACTGCAGCGTTCATGGTCCCGAGTCAGCCTGACTACACCTATAACACATAAATTTGATCTAGATTTTGTATTTCCGAGGTCCGTATCAAGTCAGGCGCCCACGAGACGGACGCAGCGGGATTTTTTGAGGGATTATTGGATATGTTTATCGTTAAGCTATAAAATTGCACGAGCAGTGCCTTGTCGTAGCTGAAAAAGTAGAATTGCCAGTGAACATTTTAAAGCTAATACAACCTATAGAACACCTCTTATGACAGTAACTTGCATGCGAAACGGCGTTTGTGCGATGCAGTAGCTGTTCCGACCAATTTGCAAAGTAATGCTTTTGTCGTAAGATGTAATCAAGCCATATCGCTGATCACTGGCTAATGAATGTTTTGAAGTTATTTATTATAATAACTATAACTATATGAGTATTAGTTACTATCACATAGAAATAAATATAACAGTTTAGATAAAATGTTAATTCGTGACGGAATAGAAATATAATAAAAATAAAATATCAAACAGCTCGCATCTTTTAAGTTTATATTAAATTATATACATGTTGAATTTTACAATGGCTTACATTATAGCTATAAGTTATAATATTGTAATTCTTGAAATCGTCATGTTAAGTCTGCTGGAAAACCTAATAAATTAATTAGTGCAGCCATTTTTTGCTAAAGGTACACTATATGTCCTATCATATTATTGTGATATAATTTTCGTTTTGAACATGAACAATTTTTTTTAAGTTATCAAAATTGCAGGTGATAAACCGGACCTTTTCACGATTAGTACAATATAGTCCAAGCTAATATTAACCAACATAACATCATATTTCTCAAAGGTTATCCAAATCTATGACAACTTCTATTGAATTTATAGTGGCTGACTCCAGGACACGGTACAGGTTTTTCATCAACTTTAATATGTGAGCTACCATCAGCCACACTAGAGAGCTAGTGGAGTATGAAAAACTTCAGGTCATCAAGTCGTACTACCAGATACAGTGTACAATAATAATTCCAATTTTGAAGTAGGATATCATTTTCGATATGAAACTCCTCTGACAGTATAGAGAAAATATCTCAGGTACAATTTTCAGCAATAACATAAAAAGTAATTATCAGGTAACGGTGAACAATTGGGCCTGTTTTATCCTTACCGCATCTTACAATATCTATTATAAGATTGCCTAATTCTAGAATAACTTTTTAGTACCAGATTAGGCTTAAAATTATTATTATTACTCCTTTTTTAATTTGACATCCTTAATTAGGAGTTTTGACAGACTTTAGATACGCCAAAGCCGAGATAATGACTTCGTTTCAGTTAAAGGAAATTAACTTGATTAAAATATAAATTAAATAACAATTATTCTATAATATCTTCACAATACTTTCTTAAATTTATTTAAACCTTAAAACGATAAAGTCAGAGAGATGGTACAATTATTAAATACTTTACCTAAAACAATAATTTGTTACAATTCAACTTATTTTGTTTGGCTGTAAGAATTTATTTAAATTTTGGCGCCAAAATCAGATGACATTCGCATCATTATCACACTCAATCTGCATCAGACCGACAAATGTAGTTAATTAAAACTAGATTGTCGTTATTTAGCGGGTGAGGAACAGCGGAGGGTATCGAGGGAGCGGGAGACCGACGTGTGCCCGCCATCCATCCTCCTGAACTCGTATAAATTTAATTTAAAACTTTTCCACAGTCAAAAATGCAATGTGAGTGGCCAGAGGGCAGATTGGTGATTTATTATTGCATTTTTAGTCGCATTTTATATAAATTTAAATTGAATTGGACACAATGATTCCTGTAGAAATAGATTAAAAAAACATTTTTCAAATAAAAATACTACGACATTTTGCTCATCCATAGCTATCAGGTAAGTAGAGTATTCTATTTCGTATTTTTTTAAGGAATGTAATGTAAGGTTGACTGGGCGAGAATGCCTATGGCACTAAGTCCACCTATATACATTTGAATATTAAGTGCAACGAATAAATAATGTCTAATCTTTATATATATATATATATTAATGCATCGTACAATGATTTATGTTATAAGAGATGGATTATGACAGTCATTAAGTCTTTATAAGCCGACAAATAATCGCATGCAAAACGTCTCCATTGTGGACACGCAGGACGATTTTTTCAAATTTCATCTCCAGTACAGTCTTTTAAATTATTAAGTGAAACTCGCCCCAAGTTTTGAACTCCAAACTTTTGTTTAATGATTATAGCGCAGTGTCAAGGGAAATCTTAGGAGGTGAATTAACGTTGTTTGAGAACTTTTCTGGAATCACCGGAATTTTGTTATCAGATTTTCTAATATTTCCTTTGTACTGACTTGTCGTAAGACATACATATTTTTTGAAAACTTAAATGCAACAAAAAAGTCTCTTTGTTATATCAGCCTTATGGCTGTATATAGACTTTGGAGGAGAGGTCTGGCATTCCCAGATAAGGCAACACGTTGTGTGGGATTATTCCAAAACCAGCTACCCCTAGAGGGGGTCGGCAGACAAAAACCGGACGGTGAGAGAAACTGAGCCAAAAAAAATCTGCAGCAATGTTAAAGGGCGTTGCATTAACCTCGGGTTACAATAATATAAAGCAGAATAATAAGGAAAATACCCAACATTCTTGTATAATGTAGCGGCGATAGCCTAGTTGGGTGTAGAACGGACTGCCGAGACGAATGTCCGCAGGTTTAAATCCCAAGGGCACACACCTCTGACTTTTCTAAAAAATCATGTGTGTATTCTTTGTGAATTTATCGTTCGCTTTAACGGTGAAGGAAAACATCGCGAGGATACCTGCACATCTGAGAAGTTCTCTATAGGAATTTCGAAGGTGTGTGAAGTCTACCAATCCGCACTAGGCCAGCGTGGTGGACTAAGGCCTAATCCCTCTCAGTAGTAGAGGAGGCCCGTGCTCAGCAGTGGGCAAGTATATAATACAGGGCTGATATTATTATTATTTTTGTATAATGTACAATCTCTCAATATAAATATTAGAGTCATGATTACTTCCTAATCGAATTTCGGCTACAACGGCCAATCTTAAAGGAGATCAGCCAAGTACGCAGGATATATTATGGTGCACAAGTGTGTACACAGGTCTCTGTTCCTTCACTCTTATAGTTCGGTGAGACGGCAATCCGACATGACCGGAGAGAGATTCGGCGCAGTACTAACGGCTTTACGTGCTTTGATGCAAGAGCATGAACTACGCAAGACCTTTGGTCCTACAACACCCAAACCCAAAACGAATATTAAGTATTAATTGTGCGGATTAACTCAATTCGTGGTAATGGTCTTAATTTAAGATCTAGGTATTTTTATTAAATAAAAATGAACGGACATATTGTCCGCTTTTCGTAAGGGCGCTGGTTTTTTTAGAACAAATTCCAACGAACCTCGATCTTTTTGTATAATTAAGTGGCAAAAATGTGAAGCTTGGAATCATTGAAAAGAATAATTTTAGTTCCCGCCATTTATAAGACAAATAAAAAGGATATGGCGTGGCGGATTAACTCATAAAAATAACTTCATTGATTTGTCAAAGGAGTTGGAATGGGTAACTATCTAGAATTTGTTGTCTAAAGATATATAAATGATATTGGTTAAAATAAAAATCATGCCCTTTATTTCATTTCATAAAACTAACTTCCAATCTATTACTAATATTTTACCACTTAACAAATTTTAATTTGATTTTAATGATCACTCTCTTAGGTTATTTTATATCTCAACGTTTTGTTGATTATTATTTAATTTAAGGACATTATTCAAATAAGTTTTAAAAGATTGAAAACAGCTAATCTGGGCATCCAAAGATTTCATTATCTCATCCCAAAGCCGTGGGATTTAAATCTCATTATTCGAAAATGGAATACAGCTTTCCAAATTTAATTTTTCAAATCGAATCACAAATTGTTTTAAATTGACAACATGGCCACTCGGAACGCCTATCAATCAGCTCTCGGCGTCAAATCCGCACCAATTTGAGAGTATTTGGAGGAGCGGCTGATAGCGGTGAACAGAGTGGTAAATAATGATCAGTAAATAAGGTTTTTAATGGGTCATGATTATGTAAATGACATCAATGTAAGAGTTGTTATACCCTTCTCTATTATGAATATATATTTATACTTACACAACCTTTAAACGTGAGAAATATGATTGATTGCTGGGTAAAATCTTTCATTTGCGATCATCATCATCATCATCATCTCAGCCACAGGAAGTCCACTGCTGAACATAGGCCTCCCCCAAGGATCTCCACGTCGACCTGTTGGAAGCGGCCTGCATCCAGCGTCTTCCTGCGACCTTAGCCAGGTCGTCCGTCCACCTTGTAGGCGGGCGTCCGACCTTTCGTTTGCCTGTACGTGGCCTCCACTCTAGAACCTTTCGTCCCCAACGGTCATCGGTTCTTCGAGCTATGTGTCCGGCCCACTGCCACTTCAATTTGCGATAGTCCGTCTTATTAGGTAGGATTGTATCGTATGTTTTGTCGGCACGAATCTATGTATCCGATATTGTTAGCTATAGCAAATAGAAAACAAGATGAAAATATTAAATGAATATTTTTTTGTTGTAAGGTATATATATTTAACGAATATTTTACCCGGTCCAAACTAGCTACAACTTCTGAGGAAAAGGAGCGTAAAACGTTTATACGATTTATATGTACGAGGCCGGTGTAACTCCGCTGACATTTTGACTATACTTCACTATTTTGCTGTAGACACTATGCGATGTTATGATAACTGAATCGGTGTAGACTAACGAATACTGGCAGAAAATGCAAAATGGGGTGTCCGATGTCTGTACGCCGCGCTCGTCGGAATTAGGGCACGCGCGTCACGCTTAGGACACGCACGACACGAGCGGCTTGCGAGGATACTAAGGCCTATCTAGGGATATAGGATGAGGATAATTAGATAAACAAACAGTAACAACTGCGATGGTAGTAAACAACACCTAAAGTACAAACCAATTCTCTCAAATTACATAAACATTTGTCTTGGTACGAGATTCGAATTCGCTGTCGTCTATTCATTCATAACAAACTACGTCATGGCCACTAATAAAAATAAAATAGGCTTAAAACGATTAAATTATTATTGTAAGTGTGGGCTAATGATTTTGTTTTAACAGGGTGTGAAGGGATGCAACTAAGCCGTTCTATGTGAGCGACGTTGACGTCACATCAGGCGAATCTATCTCGAATTTTTTTTTGCGACCAGAGCCATCCACTTTATAGTAGAAGAAATTGAAACGCGATGAACTTTTTTCCTTACTGTCACTACTAAAATTACAAATAACTCGCATTGACTGTTGAGCTTTAAATTACAATTTGCCATCATAGGGTGACTTTGAAAATTTATTCTCATTTATTGCCAAAGCCAAGGAGCGAACCAGCAAAATTTTACAACCTGTACATGACAACTTAGAACAAGAGCTTTGAACATGACTTATTTAAATTACAATCCAAGAAGTAACTGAGCGTAAAATATGTGAACATTCCATTATAATAATATTCTCGAAACGCGCTGTTATTTGAATACTGGGCAAAATAACATTTATGTAGCTGGAACTAATGTTAGATTTCCACCACCTAGTTCAAACGTTTATAGGAATATGTAAAGTTGTAATATATTACTATCAGCTGTCTTTAGCCGTGGATCCAACTCTTGTGAGTGAGCCTTATCGACGCCTTCGCCCGAGGCGCAGCAAGCGGAGGCTACGCGAGTCCTACCAATCCACACTCGCGTTTTATTTAGTTGGCCGCTACATCTGCTGCAGCTGGATATGATTAAAGTGTAGCATGCCCACAAATACTATACTTATATGCATATAATAGTTGAACTAACATTAGTATGTTATAAGGAGACAGCATAAAAAAGGAAAAGATGGCAAACCAAGATATATCGTAATATGACAATATAACATACCACGCGTGCGCGAGAATCGGCGAAAGTGTGGTTGGTTTGCTTGCCTCGCGTTTTGTCTCCTTTAACTCCGGTAAAAAAAATCATCATCGAGCAGAGGGCACATGAGGAGAGTTAAGGAACGAGGAGACGAAGTGAGGGCGCCATCCACACTATCACACTTTTGTCGCCTCACCCTGTCTTCTGGAGTATTGATGCGGGGTAAGAAATTCCCCAGTAGGTAGTTACCAGTGTAATAACTGAACATGATAAGGCTTACATATAACATCCTGGGATCACGGCAGCAATCTCATTGCATTTATAAATTAAACTTCTGCATGATGTTGCTGTGTGTGAGAATCCGTGTTTACCAGAAGAGCAATTTACTCGTAAATTGTTTAAAATCCATTAGAAATGTGCGAAATCGAAGTCAGATTGTTACATGTTTACCCTTTAAGGTATGTAACTCTAATTGTCCACGAGCGCGTTGCTGATTCATTTCGTAGCGTTAACACAATTATATGAGTCAAACTGAGTGCTAAATCCGATTACAAGATAAAGACTGAAGCGATATTTTATAACGAGCTATGACGCAGCGGCGGTCGTGAGAAAATTGTTAATATCCAACTAAATTGAAACAATTTGCTGTATAAAGTTATCACAGTGCGAGCTTTCGCAATAAACCAATATTTATCCGATTGAGATAAAGAAGGTTATAATTTAAGTAATTTATATAAATATTTTTATATGTTTAGCCATTTATTAAGGTTCTTCAGTAATTATGTATAAAATAAAATAAAATGCTTTATTCATCGCGTAGGCGAACATAGTTGCACTTATGATAAGTCAAGGTACATAAAGGTATGTTGGCTGGCGGGTGGTAAGTTTTTTATTTGAGAGACTTTGAGTAGATATCATCACTCTGTCTATTTTTGGCAATGAGCAGTTCCGTTTAAGCGTTTGCTGGTGGAAGGATATTTTTTATATCCGCCCGGATAGCCACCACCGTACACGAGGAATTAAAACCCGCCATAGTGGCCCGCGTAAGTGTGTCGCGTTCCGAGATCAGCCTGTGTATATCCGTTTCCAACAGGCCGGCATAATAGTGTTGACTGTCGAGAGGAAGTCATCTCTAGTCAGTTGACATTCTATTGGACTCCTACTCCATTTACTATTAGGTGCAGTACGGTCACTTTGGCGTCACGCCATAAAAAAATGCATTAAACCTAGACGTAACTCTAGTAATTCTGAGATCTTATATTTAAACTCCATCTGGGTAACCACAATTTTTTTATTATTACTGCCATCAAGCAATGTGCAAGCAATTAAATGTTTTCAGGTTTGAAGCTCTTTACAATTAATGTTCAAGACTTTACATTTATTAACTCAGCATGTGAGCGTCGTACAGTGCAATGCATACTTTAAATACTAAATAACTTTACTCCAGTAATTGCTTATTATATTTTTACTCTAGTCAAATATCACTCTTATGTTGCTTACAATAAATACAATATACATATCTCGCCTAGTTTAAGAACTCCTGGTAATTCTTGTATTTAATAAAAAATCTTGTGATATTATTTATTTTAGTGTATTTTTTTAAGTCTATGTTTCATTCTTAACAAACATTTTGAATTGAATAGATAAAAAGCTACTATTTATAGACAGAGTGAATTGATTTACTGTCCTAATTTTGAGCTAGATATAGTATCTAGATATAAAAAACCGTTTCCTATACATGGTTGTTTAATCGCGCAGTATTCCCCTGGCTTCGTGGCCTACATTGTTTAGTGTTGTTACCAATTTCGAACTTGTGAGAGAGTACGTAATTTCCACCATTCTCACTTTATGAATTCCCGAGGTGGGAAACGGAGCAATATCAGCTCGGAAACGTATTAGGGCGCGCGTAATTTTTTAAGTTCCCAGAATTTTTCCCATTCCGGACCGCGGTTGTTTATTTACAAGATGTTATCGCTTGTTGTTCGAGGCTTGTACTTAAAGTGTTTAAGTTGAAAAGTTAGGACGACATCTTGGTTTTATTCCGTTGTATTATTGGTAAGTTGTTTTACAGTTAAATTACATTTATGAGTACAAAGAGATGTATGTAAGTGATATAAGCTATTTAATTATAACTTTTTTCCATATTATATTTCAATATCAAATACTGGTTGATAAACATTAGAAACATTTTCGTTAGTAGAGTTATATAAACTTTTACATTTATATGATATAAACATGAATGTTATTAAGATTACATGAGTAAACATTTAAATATTATTTTAAAATATTAGCCACGTATATTTAAATATGTCTCAATGCAATTTACTACACTACAATTTATTATTAATGATAAGCATTCAAATCATCAGATATAAAGCTCAAGTGTTTGTTTATTTGAACGCTCCAATGTCAGGAACTACTAAATCGATTTTGAATTTCTTTTCACTAGTAGATAGCTACGTTAGTCTTACCGCTATAGGTTACTTTAATTTCGGGTCTATATTTATCCTGGAAAGAGTCCTTCACGCGGGCGGTGCCACAGGCAAAAGTTATTTATATAATATGAAAAAACCCTTTTATTTAAGGCTTTCAACTTAAACATTTATCAACCTTTCACAAAACTGTTGTCTACTCTACCACACACCGCCCCCAACAATCCGAACTATTAGTAAAAACAACCATTTACACTTAATATTCCAATTCCCATTGGAAAGCACGTCAAACCCGTTAGGGTCCGTGATTACATTAAGGGCCACGGCGCGGGTCCCCTATTTGTCACCGCTCCGTCGCTTAGTATTCCGATCGACCTTTGATGCCTAATTGCTTTCCATTCAGCTCTCCGAATACTAATTTTAAGCTGTTGAATTAACTATTCTAACCGTGTGGTTTTCGTATTCTGATCTTTGATTAAATAAGTTTTTGTGAAGGAAGGGTTGTGTTTTATGTAGTTTCAAGGATCATGTAGATGGTGAAATGATTACTGTTAGCCCTGCGGACCCAAATTGAGGCAATGCGTAAACGCTGTTAAGCCTTAGCGGACACATGCTAAACTTCTATAAAGAATCTTACATGCATCGCATCTGCAATTTCACTATGTACTATGTAATGTTCACCTTCATAGTACCTGGTGTGGTGTTTTTGCAACAACTTGACAGCTCCAACGCTATAGCTTAAGCATTTGTGCATACTTTAAGAATTGTATGAAAGAAAGACAATTATTAGGCTTCATAATATCTCTAGTTTTCTATATTCCTACATAATTCACTTGTAAAATGATACTAATAAAATCAAACCAAGCCTTTTTTTGTAAACAAAACTGACTACAGCATAGCTCTAGATCTCATTTAGAATATATTTTAATGCTATTAAAAAGTAAATGATATGGGTCACGTAATTATGTCAACGTGTTAGCATTAAAATAAATGTGATTGAAATGTGTTTCACTCTAAACTACTTTATAAACATACGTTTTCATGAACATGCACATTAATTACTAGACTTTAATTAAATCATGTTAGTTTAGCTTCTGATTTAAGTACGCATTTGGTGGTTAGTTTAAAGTTATTTCTAATTCAATTTTTGATTACAATCATGCTGTAGACAGTTTTGTCTACGGAAAGACTGGGTCGGCTCGACAAGTAGAAATTACTAGTAGTAATATGTATACAAATGAGCTGATGTGATACTAATGTCTCACTGAAAAATAATAACAACAGTTTGGTATACGAATTAAAACAATAATATAAATATTTAAAGTTATAAAATCAGTAAAGGCTAAAAACATTAACTTCGGACTTGAATGACAGACTACACTCATTACTCAAGCCTTAAGACATACTAAAAATCGACTTTACATCCAAAAGCAAACCGTTAAAGCAAAGCATTTCAAACAATACCCGCGAGGTCGTGACGTGCCGACGTACGGAACCATTGTGCGGGATACCGTTTTTGTAATTTACCACCTTATACGGAGCCGGAGACAAAGCAAATCACATCAAATGAACAGCCGCACTGAATATGGTGGCGATTGGGATCAGTACGTTTTGCTTATATTGTGTATTTGTAATAGTTGGAATGTTTCCTTGGGTATATAGGTCACTATGTATGTAAATTCCACTGAATTTGAAAGTGGTCTCACTATAAAAAAATATTTGTTCAGGTCAAGACTGAGCCGGCTCAACCCATATTCCGTTGTATTGTAGAAAATTAACATAAAGTATGCCATTGATTTCTGAAGGTGATTTAAATTTTAGTAAGCCTTTTACCATTCTATCATATCCCTAATCATTTTTACTTTCTTATTAGGCCCACAAGGATAATGGAGATGGACTCCATATGATCTATTTGTTTTTGCGTGTTTTCACTTCATACAATATACACAACAAAATGACAAAAATAAACAAAATTAAATAACAAGACAAGCAAGTCATTTGATTCATGGTGCCACGGAATAGCAACACCACCCAGTAATATGAATTACAACGCTATGTATGAGATTTGTTCCTGGCCATGAAACATTAAATGTCATGGACATCATCATACAAAAGTACATGCTGAGTAGCAGAAAAACTAAGTGGATGTACCTGCAACAATAAACCTATCTAGTAGAATGAAAATCCTAGGGTTGTAATATAGAACACTTTATCACCGCAACAATAAACTTCCGAGGGTTAAGCAACTAAGAAACTTTAGTTTGCAATATAAACTGATAAAGAACCAGCCCGAGTGGAAACTTGTAAGTTAAAACAAATTATCTCACCCGCAGTGTGTTTAGGACAGCAAAGGGAAAATTCAAAACCAATAACTCTGGACCTGTGACCTTTCACTAGGCACACTCCGGGTGACAAACCAGCGTTACATTTACTATCAGTGAGAGGCGCAACTAGTTTTTACTCAGTTTACTCAGGTCATATCATCTACCCCATAAAATAGACAGGGAAGCTAGCGCCATATCAACATGAGTTTTCATAAAGGGAAACTTGGATGACCTAGGAAAGGATCTCGTAACCTCAACTAACTCACAGCCCAAGCACCCTTCTACTAGATTAATGAGGCAATACCAACCAATGATTAAAGACAAAGTTTTCATTAGCACAAAGCTAGCACATCTGGTACACGCGTCATGCCTCTGGTGCCGACAATCTTTCACCGCGTGACGTGTTCCACTTCATGCCTACGGTGGGAATTCAAAGTGATTATTACTATTGGGACTTAGTACTGGCATGTACCTGATGTAATTAGTGCTAGACTTTTTATCAGCGTAATACGTACATTTTTAACTGAGTCTGCTTTTCTAGATTTCTTACAAATTTCCTGATAGGAAATTCTTGAGAATCAAGTTTATTTATGTTTTTTTTAAGATATAGTCCTGGCCAAATGTGTAAGTTATGTAGAAGTTAAAGCAGAAGTAGCGGAACGATGTAAATATGACACTAAATCAATATTTAAAAGGCACAAAACAAACCTCATCCGTATCCGAAACTACGGACCTACTGATACCATCAAAGCAGGAGGTTCTAAATCTCGAAACAGATTTAGTAAAATGCATTTATCTCGGTGACTTATCTTCCTTGATCTGACCTAAATCCAAACTTAATTACAAAGTGACAAGAGTTGTCCAACAGTGGTTTGAAACAACACAGTGTGTACTTGGTCTCACAGATGTGACGTCAAACAACAACAAAGTAAGTTTGAGGCGCGTAGATCGATGAGAACATTTTGGAACATTCTAGAACATTCGAGAACATTAGCGACATTTGTCCGCGTGTCAACAAACGGCCCACCGATGGCTATTAATCCAACAACTTTGCTAATTTAAAACTATTTGTGTTGGCGCGTTGATATGTTGATAGGGGATGTTATTTATGTCGGGAGTTTGTTAATTGTTTCTCATTTTTTGTGAACTACGCGCTGTTAAAGCGAACGGTGTTGTGGTATCTGTTGCGTAAGTGAGGCCTTTTGTTAATTACTTTTAATTGAAATGAATTCAGGATGGTTGGTAAATTGGATTTTAAGCTTTTAACAAACAGAAAGTTTGATGATTTATATTAAAAATTGAATTTAATTTAAATACATTAGCTGAGGTTAAAGGGCTGCTTACTATAAATCAAGGTTACATAATCATTATAAAACAAAAGTCAATTTTAGTACTACAGTAATAGTACTGATTTTATAAGATTCTTACAATGAAACGTATGTAGATTATAATGCATACTATAATTATACAAAAGTGTTATTGTAGCAAAATCTATGTTCAATAATTAAAATAAATCTTATTAAAAAGAGACACCAAATAAATTTCTTATTAGAAATAGATACCTTAACTATAATAATTAAATTTATAACAATAGGCTTTAACATACCCATAATAATATTATGGTTATAAATAAGTATTTTACGAAAACTTACATTTGCATTTTTTAACTCACTATAAAATGAATTAACAAATTTTTAGGGTATTTTCCTTCATAGACGAAAATCTTCTTGCCAAATAACCTCACTTATTAGAAACATTGTACACGTTCCGGACCGCAACCAAAACGGTATACAGAGAAGACGCGAAACGCACGAACTAACCGTCCTACAGTTAACAATCTTCCACGTTTTATAATTTATGAGTTATTAACTCATAACTGGGCTAATAAAATTATACCTTGTCATACCCAGAAGGGCCTATAAATAAAGCGGGCACAATACCAGGCATGTACAACTTACAATATCATTCGGGCAATACATTAGTTCACTTTAAACGGACCGCCTGTTAGATTTATTGACTACTTCCTCATAGATACGATTGATTTTATGTAATTGAGTTAAAGTATTGAGCAACTTCTGGTGCAGTGGTTTGGTGGTAGCTATCTGGGTTGCTGAGTCGAAGGCTTCGGGTTATATACTAAACCACTAAGATATTTCGAAGGTACGTATTTTTTCCTGTATCTTAATTATATGATGACATCGCTTGCTATTAAGCGCTTAGTATGTCGACTGAAAAATCATCGAAATTTCAATAGTAAGGTATTACTCGGTATTACATTTGATTCGCTAACTTAAAACTTTGGTTGTTGACCCTCACAATACACTATTATTTACTTTTCCTTCTACTTAAAGTGAACAATGTGATGGTACCTAAAATCGACCATGTGCCCGACAAAACCAGCCTATAAGAGATTTTTGAAAGAATTCGAAGATAGATACTATCATCGAACCCCTCTCAATCGTAAAGGAGGCTCCTACCAGAAGGACAATTCAATATAGAAACCCGTAGAGAAAAATAAGATTTTAATTTCCGCATTGGGGCGAAATTAAATGTTTGTTGCGACGCGTTTGTTTTTTTTTTTTTATTTTGATGTCTAAGAGAATATAATACTACGTTAGTTTATTGTTTCGAAATTGAAGCTTTTACATAGTTTTTATATATTAAGAAGATAAAAGCGCCTTAAGGCATCAAATATCTCGATAAAAATATTGTTCGATTTTGTTCGTGTTGTTTAAAAACCAAACTGTTTTATCATTTGCTGCTAACACGACGATTCTAGAATGAAATGAAGCGAGGTCAATGCTTATATGTCACACAAATAGTTAACTTGCATTAAGCTACCGTAGTAGAGAATGGGTTTTAACCTTCTCAGCCTAAAAACCCAGCAATCGCCTAACAAAAAAAACTAAATCGTTTTAAATTAAGAGCAAATGATTTGAAATTTATAAATCATGTGAAGAAAACCCGCGCTAACACCTTAGTCGTTAACAGTCACAACTATTGAAATTATTACCATTGTATTAGCATGTTATAAATCACACTGCATGAATCATTTGTTGGTTTGAATTGCTTAATGCTAAACACTGGACGCGTGCATCCAAGTTGTTGAAAACTTACCTCTTGTAAGTTGCGTCATTCAGACTCCAAGCCAATGACAATTTTGGGTTTGAAAAACTTTGACTTACCTGAAAAAAGAAAATACAACATTAGCTTAGAGAATATTTTTATTATGATTTACATTTTTTGCGGCTTATTAGTTAAAAATAAGTTTAATTTTACATTTCATTTTGTAGTAATAATGGGCCTTAATATCTAGTTCGTAAAGATGAGAAGTGCAGTGCACTGACATGCAATACGTTGTAACTGAAAGGTCTAGTAAAACTATGGCATATGAGAAAGCACAGCGCCGACTATCATATGTAAGAGCAACTAGAGTAATGTAAAACATCTTATAAACTTCACAAAAACAGAAGTTAATAAACATACAGAAATATAATCAACAGTAAAAAAAAAGCAGGAAAAACACATCGCAATTGAAAATTCATGTGAAAGTAATAGAATAAAAAAAAATGAAACGTTTATCCCGTAAGCCTGCAACAATCATGAGTAATGAATAACAAAGAAGTGTTTGGAGACGCACATCAAAGAGAAGGCGCTTCACAAATGAAATCAATTTACAAAGCGGCACACATAAGAAAGAAACGGACGGCAAAGAATATAAACTTAGCAGATTGGGCATTTTACAACATAGTATAGAATTAAATAGTAATATGGTTACATGATGAAGGGTGATAGTCGTATTCCTGGGACCATCGAGGAACACACATTTTGTAAAAAGTGTAGTGTAACCGTAATAAGATCTAGTGTAGTCAATTTGCCTAATCGAGATACTAATATACTATACAATAATGCTGCACGTTGGTAGACAGCCAAAAATAAAAAAAAAAGATTTCCATACTAAAAAAACTCGAACTCTTGCATTGCTTTAAAGACTGTGAAAGACGTTTTTGTAATTAATATATCTGAGAATATCTTTAGCATCCATAAGAAACTTAGTCAAATGGCCGGTCTGGCGTTTACCAGATTCACATGCTCTATGATGTTACAATAAATGAAATAGGGGAGCGTGTATCTTTTTACACAGTTGAACGGGCGCGGACAAAGTGGCAGCGTGTGGCCGCCGCGATAACGGGGCCCAGTGCCCCCGCCGAGCCCCCGGGCCCCGGACCCCCCGCTCGCCGGACGCTCTCTTATCTTGATTCATTTAGCTCGTAATAAAATTTATTGTGCTGCAACATTGTTTAGTCCACGGCTCGTCGATTGTTTTGATCCTGTAACCGACTACGCACAATGGGGTTATGGTTTTATGGACCGTGTATGATCAATCTTGGGGACATTTTACTTTTCGGGGTGTGAAGTCAAACGTGAGACAAAAATGTATATGATGTCTAAAAAATACAATAGTTGTGGAATGGACTAAACTACACAAATATAACAAGTCTAATTTTTACAAGTCCCGGTTTACTCCTGTATCTAAAATTGCTGATCCTATATTGTAAAGAGATGAAGGTAGTATAAACAGGCTACATACACAAACTTCCAACCAACCCCGCTCAAAAACAACAAAGCATAATATCCCAAACATCAGTCGACAATTGCCAACATCTCCAGACATATTCCCCCATCGCTCATAATCCCTTAATTCACAATAATGAACCCCATAACAATACCAGGAACATACCCATTGTCTCCCATAGACAATTGCCAAATATTGCCACCATTGGCACGAGGAAAACGGGCCTCAAACGAGCCGCTTCATCAGCTACATATCACGTAATGGCGGATTCAGCGATTGTACGTTATGGTTTCGATTTTATTTCTCTTCTGAAAATAGAGAGAACAAATATGTAGGCTTCGTAAGGTTACATGACTTACGGAGGTCATACCACGCCGATTTGCTGATATAAATGTAGAAGTTTGTGATGTTTTAGTGTAGGAGCTAGAATTAGAAGTAACCGCAAAAGCCGTTAACTATTAATATAAAATTCGGTACACAGATGCATTATGTCCTGGAAAATTGAAACAACATTAGGCTTTTTGTTTGAAACCTTTTATCAATCAGGCATCGATGTATTTTTTCAGATTTTCCTGTTAATAAATAAATAAATTAGAATATAAGGTTTTTAGATGTGCCAAAACCGAAATAATATTTATGGGTAAGGATATTTTGAAACCGTGAAGAGTTGTGCGAAAGTTATCAAAACGCCTGCCTTTCCTCAAACAAAAGTCAACGAAACGCGCAGTGCCGGCAGTACATTACGTGTAACAAACAATTTCCTTTCAACATAAATCTTAAACGGGCAGACCAAATGACTGCCATCAACGCGTACTATGACAAATTACTGGAACCCGAGTAATATAGTGATGCGCGACATGTGGTGTCTGTGTGTCCTCTCAATAATTCAACAGGGCCCGGGTTTGTTGTGCAAACATTTAATATCGCCTTCGGGGTACTCTTGAACCCTGTGTGGGTCGGATCAGTAGGACAAGTTCATTCGGCGTGTTCGGTTCGAGATCCCATGTTCGAGACCACCATGGGGTTTTTAGTCGGTAAAAATCCGACATACCTCGACTACCTTGCATGTGCATGATGGGGATCCAAGAGGATTTTCCCCATTAAAAAAAGGACAAGTTCATTATTGGATATAACTATTTACAGCTAGAATTTATTTATTTGTAATAAGGTACACCAACAGCCCTACATATTACATCATTCAATACAAAAAAAAAGCAATAAGGTACAGCATCTGATATGTGTGCTACTTAACGGTGAACACAGCATTTACCACACCAATATATTAAAAACTAAAACATAATAATGAGCAAATAGATGATAAAATTATGAAGTACTAAAAATATTAAAATCAATAAGTAACGATTATATAAAATTCTTTCAGGTTAAGAGGCACTTGTCATATTCATGTCATATTATTACAATATTACATATTTGATGCGTAAAATTGCTGATGATAAATTGGATTAAACTAAAACCTATTCTAAATGTATCTCACATAGAATATTTATACTATTTCGCATGATATTTAAAGAAAAAAAAATCACAACTAAACCAAAATTATATTTACCGTACTTAATTACTAGTTCTCACAAGCAACTCATGGCCTTAAAAATTGCTTTATCTCAAAAAAAAATCTTTCCATAAAAATAGTGGTATAAACTGCCTGCCATACTACATTTCCCTTTCCTACGTTGCTCGTGAGTTATTAAGACCTTAAGGGTCTCAAGTTAGCAGAGCCAAGTTTGAAGCAATAACAGTTGCACAATATTGCTGCAGGAGCACCACTCGCTGACCACTAACTAATATTTTATTCTTGTTTTGACTCCAGCTACACATAAAAAAGAGAGAAAATGAATTTGATTCTTGTGTTTAGAAAATTTCAATACATCATTATGCCAACTGTGGGAATATATTAAACATATTTTTATTCGACTGATAATTCCACATAACATGTGGTGAAAAAATTTAACAAAATTACTGATTTCAATGTTTCGCATCGGCGATCATTCGATATTCCTATACAACGGAACGGCATAATTATGAACGGTATCTTTACGAAACTCGACATAATATAACTTCTTGACATTATATTTAGAGTTCTTACTTATCTTCAACCCAATGTAATCATTTTCTCGAGACAAAATAAAAAATATTGTAAGGCTCTTTCCAAATCTTGATATTGCCTTTTAATACATATAACTTAGCTTCTATCGTATCAAAACACAATGTACAAAGTTCCAAAACTATTTTATTGTCAGCACCTAAAAAACAGTTCCAAACTGCGATCTACGAGTAAGTATCAAACTTAGCCCGTATAAGTGTGGTAATACTGCGCTCAGAGGAGCCACTGTAAATCCTGCACTCCATAACATTTATAACGTCTTAGTTATTACTTTTCGTGTTAAGTATGGGTGATATGACTTTAATCTTATTTCCACTGCGTATATGGAAAGCTATCTTGTTTTTTTTTTAATTGCTTTGAATGACGAGACGAGCTGGCCTTTCGCTTGATCTAAGCGATACGACCGCCCATACACAGCAGAAATACCATCCAACACCTTGAATTATAAAGTATTGTTAGTTATTCCATCGCGCTTGCTATCCTGTGACATGAGATGTTAAGTCTCATTATCTCCAGTAGTTAAACCGACTACAACGTCCTTCAAACTGAAACACAACAGTTACTATACGCAGCTGCTTGGCGGCAGAAATAGCCATTGCGGTTGCTTCTACCCAGGCGGACTCTCACATATGAGAGACCTAATACCAGTAAGACGTCGCTCGCGAGGTACTGCTATGCCTATTTTACTTCGCAGAATTGTTCGGTTCGAAAAATAATTTTAGTTAGTGGAATTATTCGGAGTGATTGCGTTTTCTTGCCAAACGATGTTTTATAGCTATAATTACTGGGTATAGTATTGCTATTATTTCTAAGCAATCATTTATTCGTCTCGTTAATTTTATTAATAAAACAATTCAATATTTTCTACTTCTTGATGTCAAAAAGAAAAAGCCGCGGATCTTAATCAGAAGCCCTGTTTAAGACGTAGAGAGATACTTATTCAAATTGTTACTAATAATTCTAGGAGAGGTTTTACGGAAGCAATAAATCCCAAAATTAACCCTTACAAAGCAACACATGTTCACTTGTAGCACGATGTTCGCGCGGGATGGTAAATAATGAAACGGTCCCGCGCTGGTTATCGCCGCCGACCATTCGTGTTGTCAAATTGATTACAACTATGAACTACGGTGGTTGTTTACGTACGTAAATTGTTGACAAGGGAAGTTGTCTTGAAGACTCTTTGATATTTGTTTTAGGGTTTTATTATAAAATGCAAATTTGTAAGTTGTACTGATAATGTTCATCATAGACAAATAATATTGTACGATATATTCGACAAGCTGCCAAGCGGACTTTCGCGTGCGTAGTTTATCAAAGGCTGTGGATGGTGTTACTGCAGCATTGTTCGTTGTGAATATAGAGTAAATTTATTTATAAATATATAGCCGAAAATTTTCATGGATAAAAATGAACCATTTGAAAATAGTTTAATGTGTAGTTAACCTAACATAGAAACTATACTTCAGACGAAAGCAAACTCAGCAATATTTATCAAAACACACAGTGCACTGTATCAACTCGTCTCCGCAAATGAAAATATTTCAATCAAGGAATATCGTAACATGTTTGCATAGGAAACGAGATACCGCGCCGGGACAATACCCCGGGCCCTCGCGGTGTTTGCCTCTCGTCTGTTTGTTGTAATGTATATTAAGACAAACGTCTCAATTCCCCTTCAGTGGAGGGTTTGGGGCGGGGTGGACAGATTATTATGTTTGGTGTTTCTGGAATTTTACTAAATTATTATGATCAAGAAAAAATTCTATTCAGTTTTTAATAATTATTAGTATGTCTGTGATTAGAGATATTAGATTTTATATTCAAATTTAAAAAATGGACAGAACCCGATAATAACCCTAATTCGTAATAAATATGACGAAGGATTACATGCATAATTATCGCAGACGGCATTAGTTTCATGTCTTCCTGTCCATTCATCGACAGAGGTGAACTCTCTTTATTTTTTAAACATTCAATAATAAATTGAAATAAATAATATCATTAAATATATTTCCAATACTATTCACCAACGGTATTTAAAATCAAAACACAAAATACACCTGTAAAAATATTCCCCTAATCCCGCTGGCAACCCAACACATCCCATTGTTTTGACTAGTGTTGACGAGGGTTGCCGAGTAGGTTACTGTTTATTATATTTAGATAATCGACAGGAAACTCTGCCGAGCGTGCCACTTTGTCCCACTGTACACTGTATTGAAGGGTTGTGCTAGCTCACTCATTTGTGTTCAGTTTTCTCAACCGAATATTAATTGGGCTACTGTGTTATCTTTGCTATCTATGTTAACATTATAGAGGTGAAATTTGTTTGTTCAATCTGAAAATTATTTAACCAATGGAAATCTACACCGTCCTTGAATAACTTACGCTGTTTTATTTTGATTTAATTACTTCTGTCCCGGAAGAACGCGTTCGGCGCCGAGTGCAAATCTATGTATACAGCTAAGGCATTGTCTATGTTTATCAGCTTTTTTGAACCCACTGCTTCGCTGTTCAAGGGGAACAATAACAGCCAACACGCTGGAAAACGTGGTGACATTTTTGCCATCAGTAGATTTTTTAAGGGTTCAATTATTTTACCAAATCGGAGGTGAAGTACATCTTAAGGTAGTTGTAAATAGCAACCGATATACACATGATCAAAAACGTGCTATAGTATGAATAATGTCGCGCTTCGACAATAAAACATACATCATCTTAATATGGTAATTAGGCAGATGTGATCTAGTGTCTAATATTTTTATATCAAACGGGGAAAACCAACAAATAAATCACCTGATGATAATTGAACATTGCCTAAGAAACATCGACACTAACAGATGAATCCTTCCATGCGTTACGGTACTATGAAGGAGGAATAATTTCTATTCAGTATTCTGTCAACTGCCGAGAGAGGCACCGACCGTCAATGGTAGTAAATTTAGACTTTACTAGATGTAGAAAGGCCTAGTGTAGTAATTTTGAGACATCTAGACGTAAAACAGCACGAGTAACATCAACAATTTCCTAAATCCAATAACAATTATTTTCAATTCCCTACAAGTTCCCCGAATGATTCACATCAGATTTGAATGTTGGAAATAAATCAAAGCACAAAGAGCATCGGGCCATCGCGCGGTATCAGCGATCTCCAGCGACGATAGAACACGCGGCTACAGATCGGAGATAAATACAATTCGTTGGAATTGAGCTGTATGATGTATTTGGGAGGACGAGGAATGTTTGACTGATGGCTCGTGTTTGGAATTTTGATGAATAAGGATTTTTTGAATGTTTGCGTGGAGGTGTAGGTATTTGACCAATAGCGGGTAGTTCAGAATAGTGATAGCTTTATTTTTTCTGGTTTAAACAATTTATATAATTATAATTTCTATAACAAAAATATTAATATCACTGAGGAAGATACTCGCACGAAGTGAAAAGAACTTGACAGGAGGGCAGATTGTGACACTGGCTGGTGTAACGCTAGTTGAAGAAGAATTAATAAAAAATATTAAATATAGTCAGGCCTGAGAGCCAGACGAATTAAATGAAATAATAACTATGTCAGTAGTGTCAGATGCTGCTGCAATATGCAAGTTAGAAGATGAAGTTCTGAAAACTATTACGTTATACGAAAAACTTTAGTTCAAATTCTACATTGTACTCATTATTATTTAACACCAGAAACTAATTCAAAATCAATTAGAAATTAAAACTACATAAGCTTTATTAGGAACTCGCTCCTCGGTAAACTTTTCAGTTGTAAAATGGTTATATTCAACTATCAGATTGACCAGCTCGGACTGGTACAACATGTTTTACAGTATAACGACAAGGGAAAGCTACTATTCAATTAACTTACACAAATCTATCATCGATCTAAATTTCCAGATTTTGTCCGCGTATCCCACGTTCGTCTCTCATTTATTTTAATGTAAGGGACAAACGACAATCGTATCAGGCTCGTCGGTCGACGGTGACAAATCGTCTGAACGATACATGCTATCTGTTATCGGCTGATCGTAAATTACTTACTTATTAGAATGTTTCACACCATCAAGTTGTTTCAATATTGATGACTGATGAGGTTTAAGCTTTTATGAATTGATACAATAAAATATTACGGTTGAATTGTTTCTGTATGTATTCGTTCATAGCGTATATTATTTTACTCCTATTTGTGTAATTGTGTTAGTCTATATTACAATGTTCTTCTAATGGGAAGAAAGCTTGCAAATAACTGCTTGACTACAAACAAATCAAGTGGAAGATTTTATGAACTGTAAAGAATGTAATTAAAATATTATGCTGAGAAAGCAACTACGCTTTTCAAGCATTAGTGCTTAAAGCTTTCAATAAATTGAAATTTCAATATCTCATAAATATACCATTTAACAAATTATAAAAAAGCTATAAAAAATTCAAGTTTTCTTGACAAGCATCAGCCGATACTCTCAAGCCAAACTGACGGTGTAAACGCACCAATCCCGCATAGCGGCGCGGTCATACATAGTACAACTGATCGTTATCATGTGATTGTTAGTTGTGTTGTCAAACGAATGTGTTATTGAAACACAATAGAGTTTGTATTTGCATTAATGGAAAATATATGCCTTGCGCATACGTAATTGGACGTGTGATTGTTTGAATTATGGATTACATCTTGTAAGCATAATGACGATGTGAGATATTTTTTGTTTTGTTACATAATATGGGGGGCTGTTCCCTTTGTATTTCATTATAATAACTTGTTTTTAGACAGAATGAAATACAATATTTGTCGTGGGTTAACACATGCCTGATCTTAGTTTCAAAACAGGTCTTAACTGTTGCTTTAAATATAGCGTCACGTAATAACTTATTCGTTTATTTCTACCGTCATATAACAGTACAATAAGTATTGTTCTGTTTCAGTTTGAGGAAAATTGTAATCGCTGGGACCTGTATTAAATGAAAACATCAAATGTCTTGCAGTACCGAGTCACACAACGTTTTGTATGCCGAAGTTTTGTCTTTCTGTCTCAGAATTGAAGTATCTGCGACGCAAGGATTTGCTCATGTAGTATTGTTTCCTTTCTCGTCATTATTTAACTGCTCTTTTCCTGTAGCAAGAATTATTACATCCCGGGCCGGGTCGATCTAAAATGCCATTGAAACCGTTCACATGGTAATTCCTTTTATATGACGAGCAATTAATTAACTCCAATTAAACGTAATGGCCTGATTGGAGCCTGTTGCATTAATTTGATGCAATTATTGGTCGGTCAATGGATTTATTGGCGAGTTATGTACAATATATTGTACATGTAATGCCTTTTAAATGTATATCCAATTAATGTAGGCAATCCATACTTGCAATTATTTACTTATGCTGATATTGCCACCTATCAAATCATGGAAGAGGATACATACGGCAAAAACTCGATGCCCTAGTTGCGTTTCTTCTTACTCCTTCGTGGATGGTCTGAGAATGTGGTATCATCGGGAAAAAGCGTGCCAGTATTTATTTTAGTTTGTCGCAACAGTTTTAAGGCTTGTTTAAAGTTACAGCGGGCGTTAGAAATTATCCTTATTGTGGCTCCAGAATTAAATTAAATACTTTTTCAAAAAGACAAACATTACTTAAACTGTTTATTCCACTGGATGGTAGAACGAGCTTGCCGGTTTTCTGGCGGTAAGAGATACGAATGACATATACGTATACAGTAGTGAAACCGCCTGAATTGGAATCACATAGCATGTGGTAGACGTGCTGACCACACTGAGACAAACATATATTTATTAATCATTACACTGGCTATAATGTTAATTAACTGGAAGAAAACAGTCCTTGCACATTTCTTTACCTACCTAACCAGATTCTTGTATACGATGTTTATCATCTACAAATCTATTCAAAAATGTTTAGCGAGACTGACTTCTATAGTTTCTATCTACTCTGTGTGATATTATGCATGTATTCCACTCGTATCTTAATAAATGCAAATGTAACATTGTCCGAGTTGACCAATATGTAGATTTTCAGCAACTTTCCTTTTTCGTAAATTTTGACTTTCTCAATATCCGTCCCTTGTGTTTCATCTTTATTTCATTTTATGAGGCCCTTGTTTTTAGGATGCCGGGATTTTACTATGACTACACGAGTTCCCGCATGTAAATGGATACTAAACAGTATGTTTTTATCCGAAGCCCGTAATACTGAATTTACTCTCTACAGTCACACCGCGATGTTACCTCTTAAGATATATCAATAGTTTATTACTGAATTTGCTTCTGCTCGCAGGTCCGCCTGTGTCACTCTATTTGCAGAAACAAAACAATACAAAATTGTTGAAGAGTGTCCAGGCTTAGTTTTAAATAAGGGAATGAGTTTTCTTGTCTAGGCTCTGGATCTGGAACCTGGACTTGATTAGCGTGTTCAAACTGGTTAATATTTGTATAATAGTACCAACATATAGATGAGATGATAATTGAAACGCCCAATAATATGATACGGCTAAACAAAATCCTTATAAAAAATACTTAAATAAAGTGCACTTCACAATACTCCTTGATTTGAGATAGATATTATGAAATCCCACAGCCTCATTATTTTACGTTTTAATTTGCTTCATGTTGTAATGCAAGATACACACTGCTACTTATCAATAGAAATAGACACTCCAGTGCGATCTATTAGCCCATACAATCGCACCTGCCTAGACGAATCTCATGGACTAACACCATCATTAAGAGACCCCAGGGAGCCACGTTAACAATAAAAAGCCCATCAAAACCTGCAGTAAAAAGTATTTCTAAAAGGGTACACTGTGTTTTATTGCGCGTACAGACAATGCTATAGGACGTAGTGGTGGCGGCGTGTGGTGCCAAACTGCGCATTCCCGCCTTATTGCCTGGATGGACAATTAGGCCGGGCTACGGCTGTACGTGAAACGGCTTTGCGTAATGTTTGGACGAAAAATGTGCAGATTTTGCTAAGAGTCGTATTGTTAAAACAAGGTAGGATTTTTTAAGCGAATCGGCCTAGTAACTATGTCTTCTTCTGACATTAAACAGCATTATTCAAGTATTGCGTAATGGTTATTTTTATGTTATAGGGGGCAAGTGAGCGTACGGTTCACCTGACGATAAGTAATCACCGCCACCCATGAACATCTGCAATACCTGGGAGCATAGAGATGCGTTGCCGACCTTTTAAATGGGAATACGCTCTTTTCTTCGTAAGGTCGCCAGGTCGTATCTGTCCGGAAATGCTGTCTTGTTTATAATGAAGTCAATGTAGTAAGCGTAATTGTTTGGCGATATAAAACTTAACAATTTCAAATGTCCGTCAGTGGACAAGTTTAATTCATATATATCAGTTTCTTTTTAGTTCCCACGTTCTGGGTAATGTTTCTCGACTCGCCATTCAAGTGAGTTAAAAAAAAACAGTTTTGATTGTTTAATTTAGTCATCAAAATTAATATGTCGCTGCCAAGTACGCTTCAATACGACATACCATTCCATACCACAATAAGAGAAGGCTAAAAGGTTAAGTCTTATTCGATAAGTTATGGCTATCTACTACTATAAGTCTTAACTTTTGACAATTATTCGATCTAGATTTTGTAACGTTGAGTTACGATCTTTAAGAACTGTTCTTTATCCATTTCGACTTTCTAGATATTTTCGCTTCAAATAGACTGAAATATAAAGACAATTTAGAATTAAAGTTCGAGTTGATTCAAACTCTGTGTAATTGTTTCAATGATAGGGAAGTTGGTTATTCAATTCATTATTTATACATACAATTTAAAATATACAAAAATGTACATAATTTTAATAAAATAACGAAAACATTTTGCTAAGAAAATTCTCTCTTATAAAACCGAAATACGCATAAAAAGTCTTATTAATCCCGCACTTTGAAGTAAAGTAAGGTAAATTATTTACAAAGGGACAAAATGTCCATCTCGAAAGCTAAATTACGGTATAATGAGCGTAAAAATGGTACGTAAGGCGCCTAACAAATCATTAGGAGCGCGGCGTGCCTCGCGCAAATTAGGCTTATTAGCGCCGCCGCGTTATCAGCCGCGTGCATTCTTATGCGGGGTATTTCCTAGTTAGTTCGACTAGGCACTGGCTACACTCAGATAGCATCCTTTTTATTTTATTATTTGTCATTATCTATATACAATTGGAATAGTATTTCGACAAAAAATAAAGATAAGATCCCAGATATTGATTGTGGTGGTCACGGATTCGCCCACGGAAAGATATCATTAATTTTAAGAAATTAAATTACCACATTGTACCATTTTAATATTAGCAAGGTTTATGTATAGACCGAATTTTCTACTTATACCATGTTGACACTATGTACAAAAACAAGGTAAACATTTGTAAGACACCGCCATTTTTTTTGGATTTAGTATAGTTTGTTGTTTCACTCTTATTTACGAACAAAGTCAAACACATTAGGTAATTCATACAATTCCCTTCAAGGTTTTATTAATAATTCAAAAATTAACCAAAATATGTCTTAGACTAATATGCAAGGCCCTTTTTCTGCTAATATCTAAGTTATCTTATTAATGATAAAAAAAGCATTATATTAATACTATAACACCTGAGTGCGTCCCTCAACGCGGCGTATCTGCGCTAGGAAAGTCCGATAGTTCCATCGCGGGAACAATGGAGAGAGTTTTGTAAAAGGAAATAATTGAAAGATTCACGACGATTATTTAAATATGGGGCCGGCAGAGAACTAGCGCCGACTGTGGAGTTTGTAAAGATCTTTCACCTGAATATTGAGACTTTATCCTTTATTCAAATTGCTTTTGGTGTTTAGTTAGTAGTTGCATCATTAGTCTGATGGTGGTGAACTCAGGCATTAGATCAGTACATCAATAATTACTTTAATTTCGTGGATTTATGAGCGAGAGTAGTCACTATGTCCATATGAGTTATTTCTTCATTTTCATCCTAATTATTATGAAAAACGCCTAACCATTATTTACGCAACAAACTTACCCAGAGGAGTATAAAGTTCCAAATAAAAATATTCATATACTTACCCAGATAAGTATAAAATTCCAAATTAAGAATGCTAAAAATATTTTTTTACTTAGAAGTTCGAGACACTAACAATATACTGAAATTTTCATCATAATTCAATAGACGAGCTCAAAATACAGCTTGAAATCTCGTGAATTTATGCGGTCTTTTTAAATCTTGTAGGTGTCGGTATAATTTATGACCGTGGGTGGGTAGGGGGGAAGTTTTTAAGTAGGTTACCGGTGTACGTACACAAATCACTTGTTATCCCGGGCAAACGTCACGTCGGGAATAACACGTCGCACGGGAATGTTTGGTGGTAAAAATACGTATTGTTTTTGGGGATCCTTTGATTTTTTATATATACTCTATGAAGGGATGAGCAATCCACTCGTCTGATAGTAATCGAACAAACGCCCGATACTAATTCTAACAAAAAGGAAAATCTTGAATGAATCATAATCGAAATATATGTTGTACCGACCCCTACACACTACATTATAGTAGAATAAGAACAAATAGACGAGAGTTTTAATTTGGTAAACATTTTCGACATACATAATATTAAAACAACTTTCCTCACGGAACCTCACATTCGCCAACAGTCTCAACCTTGCCAGTTCCCACGATCCTCAGAATTATAAAACCGGTTTACGAGACCCTCCCGTTCATACAGGGATTTCTATACAGCCTATATTACGCACTGTCTGACGGGACCGGGATATAAACCTCCGGTATTTTCCGGTTCTGATTGTTTTTTTATATATCCTTCAGGTTATATTAAATGTATTTCCACGGATGGAAGTAGGTTTACTGTTATGGTTGGAGGTGAACGAGCGGTACGTCCCCTGGTGGAAACATATCACGTTATTAATACTCACAATGTTTTTGAGTATTTCAGGTGTAGGCCTTTCATCTAGCTTTTTGATCACCTGGAGTTAGGTGGTATTTACCGCCTATAACCTTAAACGAATGTTGGTTAGGCGATGTTTGTGTCTTCTGGAGAAATCATTCACCAAACGAAATAATGGGAGACTGTTTTTTTAGAATAGTGAACTAATCCTCATCGAACCAGCTCGTTCATGCTATACTCTACGGTCTATAGACACTATATGAATAAACTTTACTATTTTGAAATAAATCTGTTTTAGTTTTTTCACCTTATTAATAAATCAATACCTTACATTATTTAATATACAAATGTGAGGTCACGCTTTATTGACAAAAGTACATGTGGTGTCCGTTCCTACGAGTCAATCCGCTAGTCTATCGAATTTAAATCGCAATCCCTACTTACAACAGCGTCAAACATTGACCCAAATGATTTACAAACCTGAGACGTTACCCGTTTCACAAACTAAAAACTACCATCAAACTAATGAAGCTATATTAGTATAATATACTTTATCGTAAAAATATATTAAATCTTACCCCTATAATAACTTAATTCCTATAACAATCAAACAAGCCGCGCTAAGCTTTTAAAATAAAAACACCCTTTACAAGAAATTAAGTAATCAAAAATGTATTCAACAAAAAAGGGGCTCACCCATATATTACGCGTCGATAATAAAACTAAACAAAAACGCTTCCCATAAATACAGAGAGGTTGGTGTTAATAGGGCCTCTGTTGGGAGGGCTTTATACAATTTAATTAAAATTCCCTCATTAACTGCCGTAGCGTGTGACCACTAATATCGACCCAACATTAATACCTGTGTTGGAGTTTTGAAGAATATAAGAGTATTGTAGGGGTGTAGGTGGATTTTATCGATATATTTCAAAATAAAAATAATTTTAACCCGACTTGAATGCACTATTTCATTACCTAAAATAAATAAATAATATAATTAGTACCATTTCCAAAACTATTAATCCCATCTATGACTACAGAAATCGGACTGAAACTATAAACACAATGACTTGATTCCTTAACTAGGAAAACGAAACCTCATCCTCAAAATTTTACTGTTTGAGTACCCTGTCACTAAAAAGGAAATATATTACCTCTTTACCTATTTTAGTAAAATCAATTTAACATATGAATAAATCCATTGAAAATCACAAAGGCATCAAAATGTCAATACAAGATACACTTATCTAAGACTAAACGTCTGTTTACGTACATAAGACCGTAATTTTGACAAGCTGTAATAATATTTTCATAACCAACCCACGCTGTTGCAAACAAGAATTTATTTATTATGTTTTGCATTAGACTAACATGGTTGGTAAATGCCAGCGTAAAGCACTGCTATTCAGTATTACCAAATACAGCTACGATGTTTGGAGAAATGTATTATTATTAGATTTAATGTTAGGTTGTATGATGAATTACACCATGCTGTACTAAGATATTTTCAAAGTACTATATGGAGTCATTTTGACATAACATTACTAAATAAAACCACATACTTATCTTTTTGAAAATAATACTATACAAAAACATACTTGAACCGTAAATATAAAATAAAAATTATGAGAGTTTCAAATTAAATAGATGTCAATAAAAAGTATTTATAATTTTATAAATCCTCACTCATTACAGTGACGTAATCACATTTTTAGTTAGAAATACACTGAAGCATACGCTATATTCGCACTGAACTACAAATTAATTAAAATTTCAGAAAAGTTCAATGTGAATTTTATGTGAATTTATTCGTTATTCATGGGTGTTTTGGCACAATGTTAGCAGGCGTGAAGACTAGTATATCTTTCTATTTATTAAAGCAATAAATAAAATAACTGCATAACGACAATTACAAGCTGCTCGATAAATTACAAAATATGGAGCCGATATAAAAATATCGATATATTCGACAGAACTTCACTATCACTAGTCAAGTGAAACTATTTAATAAAAACAAGCTATTACACGGGTATGTCAACATGGCGTTTAATGTCTTCATTAACTCGTGACCGAATAAGTTTATTACTTAAAGTCGAGGTTGTGTGTAATAGAGGTTTCACGAGAAATCTTAGATGTTAGAGGAAATTAGAGTGTTGTATCATTTCAATTATTTATTGACGGTTGGCAGTCTAATTGATCCACGCGATGTTTATTTTCGACATTAACTTTAATCGATATTTTTCTCCGTTTTTTGAACCCAGCCTCAATTTGTCGACAAAAAATATAGCTGAAGTCAATGAGACTGCTAACTGGCGATATTGTGTTATACAAAACTATTCGCTAGTAAGGGCAGTTGCTGTGCATGGCGAGCAACTTGCTCGTCTCGGTATTAAATCGTATATAAAAAAGTTACATTGCAGTTTCTTTGTAATAAAAGTTTAACATCCGTTCATATCGTCTAAGATAATATCATGAGAAAATTAAATTTAGAGTGAATGTATAATTTAAAATGTATCAGGTTATTTTTAATGACTTGATTTATTGCTATGTTGTGTTTAATACTAACTGTTTACGTGTCTGTCCGTTTTGAATTTTATTTCTAACTATTGAACTCTCAGAAATTCATAAAGTAATTTAAAAATATACAAAGGCTATTCATTATCAAGTCTAGTATGCTAAACCACTTCATTCTAGCAAGCGTATCCAGAGTATAGTCAATCCTAGGTGAAGGATAACTGTCCTTTTTTGTGACGTCGTTTAATCGCCGATAGTCCACACAAAAACGCATACTGCCGTCCTTCTTTTTCACCAAGAAAACTGAAGAGCACTAAGAGCTAGATGAAGGCTCTATGACACCATCTTTCAACATGCCTTTGATCATGGTATCCACCTCTTTGTGCCTGGCGACTGGAAATCTTCTTGGTCCCCTAGTGCTGTAAATTATATTATATTCTTCTACAGTATGTTTGAATAACACAGTCTATATTTATTTTGAATCAATTACTTTTATCTCAAATAAAAATTATTACGCAGGTAGAACCGCTAGTAAAAGCAACATTAAAATATTATCATAAAAAGTTAATAACATATTAATTTATGTCCAAATTACAAATATTAACAAACATTTCGTGATAGCGATTAATGTTTTATTAACGACGTGAATAAATTATGTAATAATTAACAAGTTTTGTGAAATTAATATAAACCAGTCGTGGAGCCGCCTACGTGAAATGTAGATTTCTTCTGTGTGTTTAACGTCGCGTGGGAAGTGACTTTGTAAATTTTTAGAAGTTAGTTTAGGTCTGGGGACTGGGGAAAATGACCTTTTAGGTTTAAATACATAAAAAAATATTTTGTATTTTATTTTTAAATTAGACTTAGTAGGACCACATTAGTAACACTAAGAAACAAAATATGATAGCATTAATAAAATAATAATTTTTTGTTAAAACTGAACTCTTTAACTTAAAATAATTCATTACAATAATTTTAATTTTGAATGTAAACCAGCACATATTTCTTTTTATTTAAATAAAATAATTTACGGCCTTTAACATGCGCGTAATAAGAAATATTTTTTTTTTGCACTTTATACACAAATGTATAAAAACAGACTTAATTTTCCCAACAATTGAACCAACTCATCCTTACCAAAAAGCCGATGACGTCAGCCTTTCAAATCTTAATAAAAGCACAACGCTAGTGTATTTTTTACCGGCTAGTTACCCAACTATTCATAACTCAAACACTTCCTTGAGCATTAAATCATCTATTCTTGCTATCTCCACTCGGCCGGTGAGGGTCGGCATTGATCCGCTGGACTTAAGCCTCCCATTCACTGTCGGTTGGCAAGTTTGTAAAGACGCTGCCTTATCAGCCAGTGAAAGGCTTCTTAATTTGAATGCAGAAGAACGATAAGGTATGGAAACGCGAAATGAAGGCTTTGTTTAATTAATAGTATTTTATAAGAGGTCAGTGAATGAATTAGAATAGAACAAAATAAAGCTGTGATTAACTTGTGATACAATAATAGAAGTATTCGAGTAAATGCATATTGTAAGGGTTAGGCTTCTAACTGGTCGGCCAAAGCGACACAGCAGCAATGACATTTCAAGTCACTTAATCCTGAAACAATACCCATTCTACCAGAACTAAGATACTGATTAAGAAAATATTGAGATACTAAACTATAATAAAGAGGATAAAGGGAATCAAATATACCTAGTAAAAATTGGTTACCGAAATAAAAGATTTCAAACTAAAAATTGCAAAATAAACAGAAGCAACTCACATTACTGAGTAAGCAAAAGACTTCCAAAGCCATATACGACGCCAGAACCAACAGATAGGTGATTTCTAACTAAAAAATGCAAAGTAAACAGAAGTAACCCATACTACTGAACAAGCAAAAGACCTGACAAATCCAGAACCAACATATAGGTCATCCAACAAGATCTAGTATGAACAGCATGCCTTACAAAAACTGGAGTTTGCTAATGATTAATGTGCCGCGAGATCCTCGTGCGAATGCTTTTGAATTGTGCGGAAGGAACGAGTGTTATGACACATCACGTCACCACCCCGGATCCTTGAGGAGATGGAGATTAGGGTCGAGGAGATTGGAGA
Organism: Manduca sexta; assembly: GCF_014839805.1. Lineage (NCBI taxonomy): Eukaryota > Metazoa > Arthropoda > Insecta > Lepidoptera > Sphingidae > Manduca > Manduca sexta. Next base: position 5,006,624 of record NC_051135.1, on the reverse strand, counting down.
TTGATGATGCTCTTGGTCTTGGAAATGGATGGATATGACCTTTTTCAATAGTGAAATAATTTGTCCTTGACGTTAGGTAGACTAAACGATGGTATAGTTTTCTTATGTTAAATTAAATCGTATAAAAATATTAAAAACGAAATGTTTTAATGAAATATAATTACTGTTTTGAACGGAGACGTAACTAAACAAAATAAAGCATAAAGTTATTCAATTATGATTTAAAATTATTCTATTGGTAGTAATTATTCACCTATATCTAAAATAGTTTTAATATTTTAATTAAAGTCAGTATCTCTGTGCCATCTTTAAGCACCGCTTTTAGGAGTAATTATCTAAAATGTAACAAAAAATCTGATTATACGTGCTAGTGTGTGAGATTTAAGCTTCTATTACCGAAATATATCGTAAATAAAAAAGGCAACTATTGATAAAATCTTATCGAAAACTTGTTTACTACAAAATAAAGTATATAAAACGTCAGCCCATGGCTTCGTGCTAGCTCGTATATCAACTATGAGTTGAGTCGATAAGAACGTCCTCCGGGGACCTCCGAGGGATGAATCCTCCCCTCCCATGCCACGTCACTCAGCTAACGTTGTTGACCGTACGAGATTTTTTCCTTGCTTAGAATCAGCACAAAACTAATGTGTAATTTATCTTTTTTCGGATACAAATGTGAGATAATTAACATCGAATGATTTCAATGTCTTTAATAGGATTGGTGTATTTCTTAATATGAAATTGATTTTTGAACACAATAATTTGATTAGAATCGGAAATTGAATTGAAGCAACCGCTCGTAAAATATTAAAATTATTGTTTTCAGTCCAAATCAGATTCAAAACAGTTTGAATATCGAATTAGAATCTAATTTCAATGTCGAATACTAATGTATTTGAAATTTTTTACTTATAAAGTTAACAAACCTTCAAATATTTTCTATCCCTTTTTATGAATTAGAATTTAACCAATACGTTTTGTCGTAAACCGGTAGCTGCTATATTCCGGATCGTACATACTACGTGTGAAACGTTAGCAACAAGGGGATAACAAGAGCTGCACATACACCGGTCGTCGCTGTACAGTAAAAACTAAAGATAGCTGTGTATCGCCTCCGTTACAAGTTCGCCATCGCCGCGTAACGAGACTCAGTTACGTTGTGAGTTCTCGCTTCATGATACCACAAAAACTTCCATACAGAGGTGGAAATAAAATAATACAATAATTATTTTGTACTCATAATAAAATTGGTACACAATTGAACTGATTATATATTATATTTTATAATAACAAATGCAAAGCCGTTCAATTCTGTGATATATTGGAACAAAAACTTTGTACTTTCAACATAAATTTGCCTATACCACTTTCCAGTCCATAAACCATCTCTACAACAAAAATATATAGACACATTGCTAATAAAACAATTAACCAACTCTTTAGCAAATAACCAATATACACTTTTCACAATTAAAATATAAATTATAATTTCCAATTTAATATTTCAGTATCAGAATGAACCTTCTGTACTCACTTTCGCTGCACGTCTATAACGACGGAAGCTTTTATCTAGTTACCGCTTTGTACTTTTCATTAAACTTTTTCTCGTGCAGACTGTTTTAAGACTGTGCTGAAACGCGGCGCAGGTTGTTATCACGCGACTAATTACAATGCCTGAGCGGGATTCGGTTCACAAGCAGGTGCTTTTCGGTGATTATGCGACGGCTGTTTTTGTTTTTATCGTACGAGCTGGTTCTTCTTTTCCGTTCTAGAACTTGAATTAGAGAAGTTTGGGATTTCTATTTGTTTTGGTTTGTTTGTCTTTTTAGAGGATAACCTTCTCTTTGTTGTGTTGAGCATACTTCTATAAGCCTTAGTAGACGTATGTAGTATACGTGTAAGAAAGTAAAACGAAATACAGCTGGGCACAGTCTTAAGCTTGTCATTTAGACATATTACTTATTTAGTGCCACAATGTAAACATACTTAGTGATTCAAGTAAGTGTGTTGCGTTCCGGAATCAGCCTGTGTATATATGGTTCCTACAGGCCGGCATAATTATGTTGACTGTCGAGGGGTAATCATCTCTCGTCGGTCGACATTCTATTGGACTCCACTTCACTTACTATCAGGTGCAGTGGGGTCACTTTGTCCGTATAAAACAAAAAAGTTCAGTAACACCACAACACTTGCTAAAATATTCTTGTTATAATAATATCAGCCCTGTATTATGTACTTGCCCACTGCTGAGCACGGGCCTCCTCTGCTACTGAGAGGGATTAGGCCTTAGTCCACCACGCTGGCCTAGTGCGGATTGGTAGTCTTCACACACCTTCGAAATTCCTATAGAGAACTTCTCACATGTGCAGGTTTCCTCACGATGTTTTCCTTCACCGTTAAAGCGAACGATAAATTCACAAAGAATACACACATGATTTTTTAGAAAAGTCAGAGGTGTGTGCCCTTGGTATTTGAACCTGCGGACATTCGTCTCGGCAGTCCGTTCCACACCCAACTAGGCTATCGCCGCTTTAACATATATGCTAACATGTATGATATCTTCTACTTACAAAAGTTTCATAAAATAATACCTAAAAAATACTTACAACTTACAAAAACATTCAAATCGAATTTTCCGATCCAATCCACTCAAAGTGATGGAAGCTTATGCATTCCGCCGATGACATCCAAACGATCCCTTTTTCTTTGTTTATAAAAGTTAATTCCTGTTTCGCATCGTTCCAAACGTCTCATTTGCAAATGGAAGCGTGTCGTGGGCCGAGCAATTTGGCTTAAGCGAAGCCCTTAGCGGCCCGTTTTCGAGAACGCGCCGGAGAAAACACTCGCGATATTTATGAGCACTTGGCGTGAAGAGTTGCAGATGTAAACTGCTATTGAAATATAGAACTTAAGTAAATGAGGGATGTTTTAATTATCATTGTTGTAGTATTGTTTCGATTTTTTTTAATGAAAGACATAAGTGTACGCGTGACGATAAGTGACATGACTGCCCTTCGATTTTCATTACAAAGTTAAGTGAAGTACTGTAGTGGGCTTGTCATCCTGAAACGTTAGATGCACTCTCATGATGCTCAGTAAAAGCATTCGCAAATTTTTCGATAGACCTAACACATATTATTATATGTTCAATTTAGTTTTAGCCTGCCTCGGTAGCATAGTTGTATTGCATGTCCGGTACAATAGCGCTCTGAGGTCCTGGGTTCGAATCCCGGGTCGGGCAAAGTGATATTTGGGTTTTTCTGCTCAGTATCAGCCCGGAGTCTGGAATTTGTGCCCGATATGGCGATAGGCTCGCCCCCTATCACATCATGGGACGGAACATACCTGGTGAAAAGTGGGTGCCCTAGTTGCGCCTCTGCATACCCCATCGGGGATAATTGCGTGATGTTATGTATGTAGTTTTAGACCTCGGTGTCGTAGTTGTATTACGACTGTAGTACTGTGGTCTTGATTCGAAGGGTCGGGCAATCGAGTTTTCTAGTCAATATTAGTCCGAAATATGGAATCTATGACGATAGGCTCGCCCCTTATCACATCATGGGACGGAATACACACGGTGGAAAGTGAGTACACCAGTTGGGCCTCTGCCTACACCTTAGGACATAAAAGGCGTGATTGTGTGTGTGTTTGATTACAAAACTATGTACCATTTATGTAAGATTAAGTCTAAAGGAGAGTTTATATTAATTAAGACAACCCTCATCATTAAAATAGCGATAAGTGAGAACTAAATTACAGTCAGACGTAACAAACAGCTTAATAACTACAATACTAGATCTAGAGGTCGAAACCATTTAATAAGACCTAAGAGAGCTATGTCGGCTACCGGTTTCAGGCAGAATTGTTATAATGATGTTCATAGCTTTGGAAATCCTATGTGTACACATTTTGTGTATATTTAATCGTTGGGATATTTCTCTGTCATGAATATCGACATGCTTAGGTGTTAATAATTTTTGTACAGTTTGTTTAATGGCTCAATAACGTATAAAAGTATTTATAACATCTATTTTAAACCTAATTCCTCCTTTTCAACAAAACCACAAAAACCTTTGAAATTTAGGCGCTGGATTAAAAATAATTACGTACACCATTGGTCATAATAATCATTAATATTATTATTTTATAACAAGGAGGTACAACCCTAAAATCCTTGATGTATTTAATGAAATATGTGCCGCTCTGTCAGTGTGAAGTCAAACACGATGCCGTCCTCCGACCACTTAAGATCTTCATTACACTTTTTACTTTTCCATCAATCTATCACTGCAACGATTAGACACTGGACCGTGTATACCTTCGTATCCATTAATCTCTCCATTGTGAGCATCCTGTGCATCTTCATTAACAGGAACATCAACTGTATCAATTGAATTGTAGAGTTCAGAATTGATTGTGGTCCCCGAGGTTGGTATTGTAGAATGAAGCGTTTAGACGGGTCGGTTTGATTGATCGGCGATGGTCAGGCCGGAGATCAGGGATGTACTAATACCCAGCATTGTATTATGATCGATCGGTATGTATTGTTTTGTTATTTAATGAGGTGTATTCGTGTCATTGACTCAAAGTGTAGGAAGGTTTTGAAGTATAAAGGCTATGGCACATTCGATACTTTAAACGGCAATTGATTACGGAATCTTGATGTGATTTTACAATATAACACTAAGTAGGTACTAATATAATTTAGTAATAAAATTATTTTGTACATAAACTTTACAGTAACAGAGTACAATTGTATGTCGCTAACTACAGTAGTTAAAAGGATAACTGTGTCGCAGCTAGAAATGCGCTAAATATGCAAACAACCAAAAAAATATACAAGATACTTTACATTGACTATTTGCTCACATTTCGAAACCTCATGGAGACTGATAAGTGTGTATATTATTCTTTTATTTACAGCAATCGACTATCTGTTTGTTACATTTACAAAGTGTGAAACTAAGACGCACTATTTCATGCAAAAAAAAATCGGCAATAAACCTCATTTTTATCTAAGACAAAATTAGTATTTAATAAGCTAGAAAAGCAATTTAATCGCCAATCATCAAAGCTAAACCTATGAACTGGCCTTTATCGCCGCTAATAAGGTCATGAGAGTCGGTAAGCCGCATATATCAAGATTTCATACCGAGGCAAGCGTTATTAGGACAAGCTGTCGTGGTAATAGAAATTTATTGCGTTGTTGATTGTGCATTAAATTCTGAAAATTGAGTTGAATTTCATACGCTTATGCCTTTATCTTCGAAGTTGGAGGCAGATATGAAAATATTGTAGTTACTATATATAGGTCGTTTATTTGTATTTCAAGACTAGATATGCTTTTTATACTAAATGGTTAAAAACAGTAATCTCGTAGGAAGTTAATACCTAATATTTCCCGAGTACACATTGATGCGTATTGTCGCATAATGCTTATACAGATAAGCACTGAAAAGATTGATTAAAAAAATAGTTAAATCTTTACAAAATTGACCAATAACTGAAATAGCAGAACTGCTACTTTTGTCGATATTACTAGAAATTCCTATTACAAACACGTCTTGTCATGTCCTAAGAGATATCATATAACCGAAATTCAACTGTGTAATAAGAATGCAAGGGTTAGCACAACGCCCCGGTTTGTTTATTCGGAGCTGCAGCACGCTGTTAATTAGCTAATTGGATATCTTAGCTGCAGTTGTTTCCTAAATTAACTACTCGTACATGCGAAATGAAATTGGAAGCGCTACGGTTAGAAAATGTAAAGTAGTGAAACACGTCGGGATTTTTTGAATACTTTAAGATAATGTGAAATGAGATTATCAAGACATACATATTATACTTATTTTTTTATTTTATTTATTTGGGAAACAAACAGAACAAATTATGACTAAAAAGAAATGAATGTAAATTAAGGTTCTTAATCCAACACAGTTTCCACTAATAGGTAATACATACATAGAAGAGAGTAGACGAAAATTAATTTACAATATTATAAATAAAAAATTGCAAAAACAAACAAACTCAATCAAACGTGGAAAATAATTCAATAGAGTCAAGTATCTAAATTATCCATAATAGCAATTAATGCCTTCCTGTAGATTTTTAACGATTGACAAAATATATCGATATCGGAGATTAAAGCAAACTTATTATTCTTAACAGTTGCTCTACTAATAAAAATATTAGAACCATAATTAGTTTTAGACTTTTGAATACCATAGGTATCATTCTTAACTTCATGGTCTAACTATTAGGTTATTAACAGCAACGTTGTGTATTCGAATCGTATGTCAAGTAATATTAATTCATGAGGGTTTTTCTCACACGATTTGTTTGGAACTGAATCTCCCAGAGGGCAATGTCGTTAAGTAGACAACAAGTTTGAATCCTGAGCTAAATATTGTCTGCTATATTCTTGAAAGGTGTAGGTATTGCCGCCGATCCTGTTTGAGTCGCAAAAGCATACGTAAAAGAAGATTTCTGCAAATTGAATTCGGTATAAAGGAAATTTAAACTCACTGATGACTGAATAGGTTTTATGATATGAACTTATTTTAAAGTCTTGAAGTTACGACTTTAATAGATAGAATCGAAGCTTATACATTATTAAATTTAAAATATTTTGCTACAATAATACCAGATATGTGCAGGTTTTGTCTCTCCCAATTTTACTTGTTATTCCTTTAATATTACTATTATAATAATAAATGGACAAGATTGCGAAGATGTACAGACATCTAGAAAAGAATATTTTACTAAATTTACATAAGCTACTTTTAACCCCGAAAATTACACACTGATATTTTTAATCTAGTAAAGGACTTTCAACAGTAAGTAAGGGCAACCAGCACACACCGCTTGAAATAATAATACCCATTAAATAGCATAATTTAGCATGCAGCGAATGCGAAAAAGGTTCATTATACTATAATTAAGTTGCACCGCGTCGGCAGCGGATTCTGAACAATCAGCAGGGCTTAAAGAATGCGTTTGCAAGTGTAGCGTTTGTTTGGAGACAAAGCATCTTAGCGCTGCTCCTCGGCTCCAACAACCGGGGTATTTGCATAAATTTGCGTTAAGTAAATGGGGTCCCATGACATGTTTAATCTTGTCTTTAGAATTTATCGCCTTCCACTGGTGGCGGCGACCTCTCGGCTTTTGTATTGAATATTCGCGCACGACACAAATCTAGACGGTTGTTATTTTGTGTAAATTATTTCAAATTGTGTATCGGTAAGTACGGATTGGACACGTTACAGTTGTGCACAAATTTACATTAGCTATTGTTGTTAAGCGATTTGCATGTCTCACAGGATGTTTAATTTCTGTCAATTTAGGTACTATAATAATATTAGCCCTGTATTATGTACTATCCCACTTCTGGATATGGACCTCTTCTATTACTGAGGGATAGGGTCTGAGATCACTACACTGACCTAGTGCGTATTGGCAGACTTCACATACACTCAAAATCTTTATAGAGAACTTATCAGGAATACAGGCTTCCACACGATGCTTCCATTCACAGTTAAAGCAAGCAATAATTCACAAACAATACACACAAAACTTTTTAAAATATTTAGAGGTGAGCCCTTCTGATTTGAACCTGTAAGCATTCGGTTCGGCAGCTCGATCCACTTTGACTTAGCTATAATCGCTGTTCTACAAAGGATATCAAAAGTATTTCAATACAACAAAATTATAAACGTATAAGGCTTTGTACATACACCTAAACTATATTTGCTTGGTCTTCGCCTCAAATGATATACTTGACATAATATTTAATATTCGGCTAGATGGAGTAAAGAGAAAAGCGGCATAGCAACTAGTCCCCAATCTCGGTTCGATATTAGTCGTTTTATATACATTGGACACGACATCGGCATAGTTATTGTATCCATCGAGAGAAGCAACATGCAGTAAAGATATATCTGACTCAGTCTTACTTGAAAACAACCTAAATTAGGTATACAGAGAGTAAACTGAAATAGCTTAAGTACTAAGCTCAGCTCTGATTCTGAAACTAACTTGTCTGAGTATCATTCGACTTTGCTATTCAGACTACGTATTGCCAAAATGTTTAAAAAAGGCTAATAAAATTTTCTAAAAGAAAATTCTACTCACTGACCGCAGTTTCGAAGAGTTCTTGTTTGGCGTAAATTGGGAGAGATAGCGATTTCGTTTTTTAATGTAACTTTATTTCCATAATGGTGAGTAGCAGTGTGTTTAATTTTGTAAAAATTGCAAATTTGTTAACATATTTTGGTAATTTAATAAAAGATTTTATACTATGTGATATTTTGTTATCAAGGCCTCAATAAAACTTAAAGACTCAAATTATTACGTCATGATATCCAATTATATATTATAAATTACTTCTAGTGGTAAATATTGCATCGAAAAGAAATTTAAGTAGTAAATCAAAATGTTAAGATTGCCAATGATTTCCGTAACAAAAATGAGTGTTAAATCTGAATGATACCAATAAGTATGAAAACACTACCTTTTGCTCGCGGCTTCGCCCGCGTGAAGGAATTTTAAGGATTAAAGCTTTCTATTTTCCCGATATAAAAAGCAGCTTATAGCCTTCCCAGGGTCTTAATCTATCTCCATACCAAATTTTATAAAAATGCATTCAGTAGATTTTGAGAAAATCGATAACAGACAGACAGGAAAGGGGACTTTATTTTATAATATGTATAGATAAATTAAATAAATACAATTAAATCGCCAAAATCTCACCAAACACAGCGAGTCTAAATCTCAATTGTACTCAAACGCAAAGCCGCTATCTCTGAAGAGAAAACTAACAATGTACCGCGCGGTCGGGCGGCGAGCGTATCTCTCAAATGCGAAAACTTTACTCCATCAACTATTTACCCCGCCCGCACTTGTTCCTTCAATACATTCGGATTTGGAATCATCAATCTTTGCGGATATACAGACTACACGTTTTATAGAATAATGTGGAGTTAAGAGGATGAAAAGGTTCGATGCAGTGTTGAGATCTTTCTTTAAAATGTATCTTACTCTTTACTCACTAATAATATATATGGGAAATTTTGTTAAGATGTTTGGACGTTTGTTGGAGGTAAATTCAGAAACAAATTAACTGTTCGGACGAAAATTGGCAAATGGATAATTTTTTATCCCGAAAAAAAACGGGCAGAGGTACTTAAACATCGGAAAGGTAGGACAAGGCTTCGAATAAAACAGTGAAATCTCGCCACCCATCACATTATGGAAAGGAAATTAGCTCGACAAATCTACAAATAAACCAAAACCAAATAACAAATTTCTCCTCTCGCCTTTTTTAATAAATATTATACGTATAAGAAAACGTGGGCTAGATATGATGTAATAACTCTAATCTCCAAGCGTAATTAAAATGGCGTTTAATGGGTTATTTATTATCTCTACCTGCCCAGAATTAAACGCCGTAAAGATAGCAAAGGTAAAGATTACACCGATTTTAATGAATTTCTCTTGATTACCAAACATAAATCCTTTATGAAATTACCACGAGACTTATAGATACATCCTCGGGATTCAGTCAAATTTGAAGATAAAAACTCAGGCAATGAATTTAAAAATCTTTTTAAACATTTATTTCACTAGATACTGTTTGTAATTCCTTGAACATATTATAGTATAAGCGAATTCGCCGACGACTCTACCAAGGAGAGATTTGACTTATTATAATTATTCTTTCGGTTAACAACAATCTATTAATTTAAATTGGTTTTCCGTTAGGCAACTTTGCCATTCCGATCGACCCAGCACATTTATACTCTAGACAAATATGTTTACAAATTGGCTCTACTTTAAATATCTAGTGTCGCGTATATCAGTTTGAATTAGTTAAAACGTGAGTCTAGGCACAAGTATGTCGAACATGTGAGCTTGTGACGCCGCGTCGAGCCGTGCCGAGTCAATCGGCCGCTGAGTGGTCAATGAAATAAACTGACACTTCCACGCTACGCTAGACAGACTAGGGCTGCCACGCACAAGATAGATATTTTATTGATTAGTAAATTTAATCTTTAGATTTTCTATGTAGTCGTTTCATTAGTTGAGATTATGTTAAGTCGCCAATTCCATGTTGGGAAACTCTTTGAGTATTCCATAATTTTTCCGGGATTGTATCGTCCAAGGATTGCCGGGGCAGACCAATGAGTTGGAACGATGACCTGGTGCACGTGGCGGGACGAAGCTAGATGAGGACTGTCCTGGACGGAACAACCTGGCTTGCATTGCAAAAGGCACTCAGCATTGGGTGAATGTATAGGCAGAAGAAGAAGAGTAAGAACATATTCTGAAATATACATGAAAAAGTGTATACTGGTGTTGGTTAAGGCCGAGTAGAAGTAGACAGTAGAATCTATACCAGTGGTGTAGCAAACGTAAAATAAATGAGCCAGAATACAACAGAGAATAATAAATCTATAGTAATACTGTATATACGAAAAAAATAAATGATTCAGAATCCAATATGTAAATGTGTCCGGGGTGTTGGCTCTTAATCTGCGCCCGCAACCGCTTAATAACAAAGTTAGCGTTAGAATGACCGCCGACAAAACTTTTTATATTCCAAACTGTTCGAGATAATGCAAAGCGCCGGGACACCGGAGTGACACAGTAAATACCTCATCAGAGACGCAGCTCGATGTCTGCAGTAATATCTTTTTTTACAACGTTATTGTACTGAACTACTTTATCTAAAGCGAGTAATTGATGCAGTATACCACCATTGTTTATTTGTTTCTTTACTTCCTAATATCTAAGGTTTATGAGTGTATTTTAGTATTTTACTAATTTTTTATCAATTATTATATGCTTTAACAATGAAAAATCATGAAGAAAACCTCGTACCCTACCTAAGAATTCTTCATTAGAATTTCAAAGGTGTTTAGAGTCTGCCAACCAGGTCAGCGTGGATCTAAAGCCAAAACCCTCTCAACTGTAGAGGAGGCTCGTGTTGCCAGCTATGGGACAGTATATATAAAGGACTTTCATTAATATTATTATTAATAATTTATAGTTCTCAATGATGTTACTAGGTCTTTGAGCAGTGTACTTAGTGTCGAGCGGCTGATAAGCTCATCCCGTCTTTTAGTTATAAAACACTCATTCCATGAAAATATAATAATAATATCTTGTCGAGATACCGTTGCGTTACTGTGCCAGTCGGTTTAGCAGAGAGCAATGATAAGGCGGCGCTGCGCTCAGGGGACGCGGCGCGTGGCGCGCGGTGCGGGGCGCGGGGCGCGGGACGGGTGGCGTGCAAACGAATTAATATTATTTTATGGTTTTCCTCTTTCATAATTTATTCTTATCTTTACAATTTTTGCCCCATTTTGTCCCCCGTCCGAATTTTTGAGATATTTCAAAATTAATGTCTTTTAGAGATAATAGTTAAAAAGTTGAGAACTGTAATTTTTAGAAAAGTTAAATTAGCAGCAGCAGCGAGACCAGACATTTACTTAATTTTTGGTTGGAACTATCTACTTTATACAGAAATATAACAAAGACTTTAAATTGAGACGGCAAGACATGAACAACATAGAATTAAAATATATCCTCATATAATTTTTAACTATATTACATTCCGACTGCACTACAGTGCTACCATATTTTTAGCTCTTCTGTCTAACCTTACGAAGATACAGATATGAACTAATGCACATGCATAGCCGACAATTAATACAATCACACGACCCATGTCCTCTCTTATATAATAAAATATTCTAATATTCCAGTCCACAGAGACAGCCCTATAATAATTTTAAAGATACTTTTCCTGTACCGAAACACTTCCTGTACGTCAGGCGAGCGAGGGGAAGAGAGACTGCGCGGGGGGAACCCCGCATGGCTTCCTGGATCAACAACTATCCACCATAACCTGACCCGCCCACCACATCCCGTTTCCTATAAACATACTACTAATAACATAACACGCGGCTCATCTTAGATTGGTGATTGGGCCGACTAAGTTTTAAAAGTGCCTTGAGTTTGCGTTTATGTCTGTCGTTATGGGGTAGACAGAGTAAATGAATTGATTTATAGAGTATTTTTCTAGTTAAAGTGTTAGTTACGTGTGATGGTGTTGCCAGTGGGAGTATGCCTGCTTTATTTAATACTCTACTAATCAGCAAGCTGTGCCAGGAAACGTCCGTAGGAACCAGTTCTGAACTCAGCCTACATAAATCCTGTAAGGCATGCCGGCATTATGGTCTTCAAGGCTTAACTTTAGTTTATAATATTATCAGGTCAGGTCCGGCAATATAAAGGTGTCTTCATTTGCTAGCATTATAACCTTTCCATCCAGTGGACGAGAGTTCTCACACTCAAATAATAATTAGGTATAGATGCGCGTGCTAGGCATATATTATGAAATACAGGATTTATATTGATGTTATATTTCAAATAGGTGACATTATTTCATGAGTCAAATTGTACAGTACAGTAGTACAGAAAGATATCTCAAACTTTTTGGACCCGTTTTATATAGCTATATAATTATTTATAATTAAAAGCTCGCTATCCTTTAAAAATAAGGCTTTTTATTTTCATTTATTTTATAAATAAAGTCCAAACAAACTTGAAACTGAAAGCCAAATCTATAACCACATATTTGTAAACACGACTACATACTGCATATCACCTTTCCTATTCACCTTTCATACTGTAAACAGTCTTCCTCCAAAACTAACGTCGTGTGAAGCCATCCACGTAGTGTAAATATCGTTAATGACGCTAGGGGAAGGGCGGAGGGGTAGCAGGGCGCTGGAGGGACCGGAGGGTTGACGGAGGGTTAATTAAGGTGCCCTGATGAAGCCGATGCGCGATCTGTTTGCATTCATTCTGATGTTTGTGTACTGACATGGATATATCGATGTATATTTCTTATGTATGACGAACCCCAAACGGAAACGTTTTTATGTAAATAATACATAGGTATCATATCTCTGACGAAGGTCAGTACTACAGCTAACACCGTTAGTAATAATAATATCAGTCCTGTAGTTATATACTTGCCCACTGCTGAGCACGGGCCTCCTCTACTACTGAGAGGGATAGGCCTTAGTCCACAACGCTGGCCTAGTGAGTATTGGTAGACTTAACACATCTTCGAAATTCCAATAGAGAACTTCTCAGATGCAGGTTTCCTCACGATGTTTTCCTTCACCGTTAAAGCGAACGATAAATTCACAAAGAATACACACATGATTTAAGAAAAGTCAGAGGTGTGTGCCCTTGGGATTTGAACCTGCGGACATTCATCTTGGCAGTCCGTTCCACACCCAACTAGGCTATCATAACACCGTTAATGTGATTAATTTATACTAAATATTAATGATCGTTTAAAATGATTTTAGGTTTTTCTATTCAGTTTCAACTGGATATAATGGAATTAAAGTTCGATGAGACGATGGCTCCCCTTAACACATCATAGCCATAGTACCTAACATAGGATCCATATAGTAAAAACAAAATAAATTAAAAAAAAAATGCTTTATTCATCACGTAGGCGAACATAGTTGCACTTATGACAAGTCAAGGTACATGAGAATATTTAATTATTACTTAATTAAATTAGCTTATTGAAACAAAGACAATTTATAAAAATATAATCGTTTATCATGTTAAACTTATTTTATTGATCCATTTTGACTGCTTTACTTTTTCAGTTTCCCATACGAGGTAAAATGCAGTAAAAGAGGATTTCAATTTTTATCCCGCTTCCCTGTATATATGTTTGCTAATCGCGTCCCAGCCTCGTGTGCCAAACCCAATGAAGCATGATCTCATGCGCCATTAACCTCCAGTTTGTACCTTTGTGTTTATTTTTTATCATAATATATTAAAATGAGATACAAAACAAGCATTAATATTTGGGGAAAATTCCGGGCTGGACTGTACATATTGTTTGAATTTATAATATTATTACAACCCTTCGCGGGAAGCATTAGGTAACTAAAATAATGATATTTTTCCATATTCGTACTAATAAAATGTTTTGGTAAATCAATGCTTTGTTACAGATAAGTTTAAAATTTATACTAATGTATATCTATATTTTCTACAAAAAAAAATGCGTCAATTGTTTTAATTGGTGTTCTGACTTAAAAATACGGGAAAAGCTTGTTTTCATTACATCATGTGTTACTGGGTGTACATGTCTACTTCTGCCTTCCCTTTGAGGATACAGACGTCAATATCGTTATCTTCGTATATTTTGAGGATATGTTTTTATTTTCAGATACGTTTCCGATAGCTTCACAATACATACCATGTAGAGTAAAATTGGTGAGATTGTCAATAGTAACTTAAAAAAGAAGTAATAAAACGAGGTCGAATCATGCTACAATTATTTCTTTTTCTAATTTTCATAATGATCAAAGTTCAATTAAATATTGATTTTATAAATTTGTCTGTATTATTCAATTGTAGCGCTTATCCTGGTTGAAGATAAAAATGATTAGGTGCACACTTTCATGTAATATTCAAAAGCAGATTGAAAAAAATGTTTTGCTTGAAAGAGCAAGAATAGTACGCATACGAATACACTCCAAAAATAGCTTCAA